>NC_080038.1:76627600-76932342 GCF_030020395.1 Manis pentadactyla
ACCTGATGGCCCCCCTGCGACTGTGCCTGTCTTAGGTTGTTCCTCGCTTGAGGAATCTTACCCGTCTCTGGCTAAGCAGTCACCTTCCGGGGCCATACAGGGAAATGTGAAGTTGGTAAGTGAGAGGGAAGCCTTATTGTTTGAAAAGGTTAGCTTTTTACTTCTTTGCATATTTATGCCCTGTGGCTTCTATGCCCAGCATTTGTCTTGAGGTATCTTTACCACTTGGAAGAATTATGATACTCGGTAAATTTGATATGAGGCATGAATTCTATTTAAGGTTTGTAATTAGGAAGGAAGAAGAAAAGCTATAGAAGTAGCAGGAAGAAGAAAACATGGGAAGATTGATTATTTCTTTGACATATCTTCTTGTAGTGTACTTCAGCATGTATAGGTTTTAAGCTACTACTTAAATTGTGCAAACACATTAACATAATGGGAGTATAGTTACATAACCAAAGCATATCTGTAATTACCAGCCATCTCCAGTGAAACCAAGAAAACCAGTTAGGCACCTTAGGCATTTGTGAAAACTTATCTATGATATGGTGGATATTGTCCAACTGTACTTGAACAGTCTGAGAGAAATCAGACAAATTAAAACAACCCATTCCTGGGGAATGTTCACATCCCTTATGTTCTTTTAACAGTAAATAGTCTGTAGTTGTAAGATTTTGGAGCGCTACAATTTGCACTTCTCCTAATTCTTGGTTGAGTTCCAACAGTATAGATCCAGTCAAATTTGTTGTTTTACTGTATGCACAGGCCAGCTTGGATATCTCCTTCCTCATTCCCATGGTAAGTCCAGGAACTGGTGGGATGAGTGCATCTACAGCTGTAGCAGTCCGTGGATATTTGTTGGGGTTTTTTGATGATCATCTTCTGGCATGAGTCTTCCAGAGAGTGCTGATGTTAGAAGTTCTCTTTCATATCGTATCTTAGTTCATTTTCGGGATAGCCAAATTAGGCTTTGATCTTCTGTATAGACGCAAACAGACCCTTTGCCTACACTTTTATATGCCCTTTATACCCTTGTGTAGAACGCATTGGAGGTTACCACACAGGAACTGTCCTTTTTTTTTTTTTGCTTTGTTTTTGGTATCACTAATCTACACTTACATGACGAATATTATGTTTACTAGGCTCTCCCCTATACCAGGTCTCCCCTATAAACCCCTCTACACTCACTGTCCATCAGCATAGCAAAATGCTGTAGAATCACTACTTGCCTTCTCTGTGTTGTACAGCCCTCCCTTTTCTCCTATCCCCCCATGCATGTTAATCTTAATACCCCCCTACTTCTCCCCCCCTTATCCCTCCCTACCCACCCATCCTCCCCAGTCCCTTTCCCTTTGGTACCTGTTAGTCCATTGTTGAGTTCTGTGATTCTGCTGCTGTTTTGTTCCTTCAGTTTTTCCTTTGTTCTTATATTCCACAGATAAGTGAAATCATTTGGTATTTCTCTTTCTCCGCTTGGCTTGTTTCACTGAGCATAATACCCTCCAGCTCCATCCATGTTGCTGCAAATGATTGGATTTGCCCTTTTCTTATGGCTGAGTAGTATTCCATTGTGTATATGTACCACATCTTCTTTATCCATTCATCTATTGATGGACATTTAGGTTGCTTCCAATTCTTGGCTATTGTAAATAGTGCTGCAATAAACATAGGGGTGCATCTGTCTCTCTCAAACTTGATTGCTGCGTTCTTAGGGTCAATTCCTAGGAGTGGAATTCCTGGGTCAAATGGTAAGTCTGTTTTGAGCATTTTGATGTACCTCCATACTGCTTTCCACAATGGTTGAACTCACTTACATTCCCACCAGCAGTGTAGGAGGGTTCCCCTTTCTCCACAGCCTCGCCAACATTTGTTGTTGTTTGTCTTTTGGATGGCAGCCATCCTTACTGGTGTGAGGTGATACCTCATTGTAGTTTTAATTTGCATTTCTCTGATAATTAGCGATGTGGAGCATCTTTTCATGTGTCTGTTGGCCATCTGTATTTCTTTTTTGGAGAACTGTCTGTTCAGTTCCTCTGCCCATTTTTTAATTGGGTTATTTGTTTTTTGTTTGTTGAGGCATGTGAGCTCTTTATATATTCTGGACGTCAAGCCTTTATCGGATGTCTCATTTTCACATATATTCTCCCATACTGTAGGGATCCTTCTTGTTCTATTGATGGTGTCTTTTGCTGTACAGAAGTTTTTCAGCTTAATATAGTCCCACTTACTCATTTTTGCTGTTGTTTTCCTTGCCCGGGGAGATATGTTCAAGAAGAGGTCACTCATGTTTATGTCTAAGAGGTTTTTGCCTATGTTTTCTTCCAAGAGTTTAATGGTTTCATGGCTTACATTCAGGTCTTTGATCCATTTTGAGTTTACTTTTGTATATGGGGTTAGACAATGGTCCAGTTTCATTCTCCTACATGTAGCTGTCCAGTTTTGCCAGCACCACCTGTTGAAGAGACTGTCATTTCGCCATTGTATGTCCATGGCTCCTTTATCAAATATTAATTGACCATATATGTCTGGGTTAATGTCTGGATTCTCTAGTCTGTTCCATTGGTCTGTGGCTCTGCTCTTGTGCCAGTACCAAATTGTCTTGATTACTATGGCTTTATAGTAGAGCTTGAAGTTGGGGAGTGAGATCCCCCCTACTTTATTCTTCTTTCTCAGGATTGCTTTGGCTATTCGGGGTCTTTTGTGTTTCCATATGAATTTTTGAATTATTTGTTCCAGTTCATTGAAGAATGTTGCTGGTAGTTTCATAGGGATTGCATCAAATCTGTATATTGCTTTGGGCAGGATGGCCATTTTGACGATATTAATTCTTCATAGCCACGAGCATGGGATGAGTTTCCATCTGTTAGTGTCCCCTTTAATTTCTCTTAAGAGTGACTTGGAGTTTTCAGAGTATAAGTCTTTCACTTCTTTGGTTAGGTTTATTCCTAGGTATTTTATTTTTTTTGATGCAATTATGAATGGAGTTGTTTTCCTGATTTCTCTTTCTGTTGGTTCATTGTTAGTATATAGGAAAGCCACAGATTTCTGTGTGTTGATTTTGTATCCTGCAACTTTGCTGTATTCCAATATCAGTTCTAGTAGTTTTGGGGTGGAGTCTTTAGGGTTTTTTATGAACAGTATCATGTCATCTGCAAATAGTGACAGTTTAACTTCTTCTTTACCAATCTGGATTCCTTATATTTCTTTATTTTGTCTGATTGCCATGGCTAGGACCTCCAGTACTATGTTAAATAACAGTGGAGAGAGTGGACATCCCTGTCTAGTCCCCGATCTCAGAGGAAATGCTTTCAGCTTCTTTCTGTTCAATATAATGTTGGCTGTGGGTTTATCATAGATGGCCTTTATTATGTTGAGGTACTTGCCCTCTATTCCCATTTTGCTGAGAGTTTTTAACATGAATGGATGTTGAACTTTGTCAAATGCTTTTTCATCATCTATGGAGATGATCATGTGGTTTTTGTCTTTCTTTTTGTTGATGTGGTGGATGATGTTGATGGACTTTCGAATGTTGTACCATCCTTGCATCCCTGGAATGAATCCCACTTGGTCATGGTGTATGATCCTTTTGATGTATTTTTGAATTCGGTTTGCTAATATTTTGTTGAGTATTTTTGCAGCTATGTTCATCAGGGATATTGGTCTGTAGTTTTCTTTTTTGGTGGGGTCTTTGCCTGGTTTTGGTATTAGGGTGATGTTAGCTTCATAGAATGAGTTTGGGAGTATCCCCTCCTCCTCTATTTTTTGGAAAACTTTAAGGAGAATGGGTATTATGTCTTCCCTGTATGTCTGATAAAATTCCGAGGTAAATCCATCTGGCCCGGGGGTTTTGTTCTTTGGTAGTTTTTTGATTACCGCTTCAATTTCGTTGCTGGTAATTGGTCTGTTTAGATTTTCTGTTTCTTCCTGGGTCAATCTTGGAAGGTTGTATTTTTCTAGGAATTTGTCCATTTCTCCTAGGTTTCCCAGCTTGTTAGCATATAGGTTTTCATAGTACTCTCCAATAATTCTTTGCATTTCCGTGGGGTCCGTCGTGATTTTTCCTTTGTCGTTTCTGATACTGTTGATTTGTGTTGACTCTCTTTTCTTCTTAATAAGTCTGGCTAGAGGCTTATATATTTTGTTTATTTTCTCGAAGAACCAGCTCTTGGTTTCATTGATTTTTGCTATTGTTTTATTCTTCTCAATTTTATTTATTTCTTCTCTGATCTTTATTATGTCCCTCCTTCTGCTGCCCTTAGGCCTCATCTGTTCTTCTTTTTCCAATTTCGATAATTGTGACAATAGACCATTCATTTGGGATTGCTCTTCCTTTTTTAAATATGCTTGGATTGCTATATACTTTCCTCTTAAGACTGCTTTTGCTGTGTCCCACAGAAGTTGGGGCTTAGTGTTGTTGCTGTCGTTTGTTTCCATATACTGCTGGATCTCCATTTTGATTTGGCCATTGATCCATTGATTATTTAGGAGCGTGTTGTTAAGCCTCCATGTGTTTGTGAGCCTCTTTGCTTTCTTTGTACAGTTTATTTCTAGTTTTAGGCCTTTGTGGTCTGAAAAGTTGGTTGGTAGGATTTCAATCTTTTGGAATTTTCTGAGGCTCTTTGTGTGGCCTAGTATGTGGTCTATTCTGGAGAATGTTCCATGTGCACTTGAGAAGAATGTGTATCCCATTATTTTTGGATGTAGAGTTCTATAGATGTCTATTAGGTCCATCTGCTCTACTGTGTTGTTTAGTGCTTCCGTGTCCTTACTTCTTTTCTGTCTGGTGGATCTGTCCTTTGGAGTGAGTGGTGTGTTGAAGTCTCCCAGAATGAATGCATTGCATTCTATTTCCTCCTTTAGTTCTGTTAGTATTTGTTTCACATATGCTGGTGCCCCTGTGTTGGGTGCATATATATTTAGAATGGTTATATCCTCTTGTTGGACTGAGCCCTTTATCATTATGTAGTGTCCTTCTTTATCTCGTTACTTTCTTTGTTTTGAAGTCTATTTTGTCTGATATTAGTACTGCAACCCCTGCTTTCTTCTCACTGTTGTTTGCTTGAAATATGTTTTTCCATCCCTTGACTTTTAGTCTGTACATGTCTTTGGGTTTGAGGTGAGTTTCTTGTAAGCAACATATAGATGGGTCTTGCTTTTTTATCCATTCTTTTACTCTGTGTCTTTTGATTGGTGCATTCAACCCATTAACATTTAGGGTGACTATTGAAAGATATGTACTTATTGCCATTGCAGGCTTTAAATTCGTGGTTACCAAAGGTTCAAGGTTAGCCTCTTTAGTATCTTACTGCCTAACTTAGCTCGCTTATTGAGCTGTTATATACACTGTCTGGAGATTCTTTTCTTCTCTCCCTTCTTGTTCCTCCTCCTCGATTCTTCATATGTTGGGTGTTTTGTGCTGTGCTCTTTCTAGGAGTGCTCCTATCTAGAGCAGTCCCTGTAAGATGTTCTGTAGAGGTGGTTTGTGGAATGCAAATTCCCTCAGCTTTTGTTTGTCTGGGAAGTGTTTAATCCCACCGTCATATTTGAATGATAGTCGTGCTGGATACAGTATCCTTGGTTCAAGGCCCTTCTGTTTCATTGTATTAAATATATCATGCCATTCTCTTCTGGCCTGTAGGGTTTCTGTTGAGAAATCTGACGTTAGCCTGATGGGTTTCCCTTTATAGGTGACCTTTTTCTCTCTAGCTGCCTTTAACACTCTTTCCTTGTCCTTGATCTTTGCCATTTTAATTATTATGTGTCTTGGTGTTGTCCTTCTTGGATCCTTTCTGTTGGGGTTTCTGTGTATTTTTGTGGTCTGTTCGATTACTTCCTCCCCCAGTGTGGGGAAGTTTTCAGCAATTATTTCTTCTAAGATACTTTCCATCTCTTTTCCTCTCTCTTCTTCTTCTGGGACCCCTATAATACGGATATTGTTCCTTTTGGATTGGTCACACAGTTCTCTTAATATTGTTTCATTCCTGGAGATCCTTTTGTCTCTCTCTATGTCAGCTTCTATGCGTTCCTGTTCTCTGATTTCAATTCCATCAATGGCCTCTTGCATTCTATCCATTCTGCTTATAAACCCTTCCAGAGTTTGTTTCATTTCTGCTATCTCCTTTCTGGCATCTGTGATCTCCTTCCGGACTTGATCCCATATCTCTTGCGTATTTCTCTGCATCTCTGTCAGCATGTTTATGATTCTTATTTTGAATTCTTTTTCAGGAAGACTGGTTAGGTCTGTCTCCTTCTCTGGTGTTGTCTCTGTGATCATTGTCTGCCTGTAGCTTTGCCTTTTCATGGTGATAGTAATAGTCTGCAGAACTGGGACGAGTGACGGCTGGAAGGACTTCCTTTCTTGTTGGTTTGTGGCCCTCCTCTCCTGGGAGAACAGCGACCTCTAGTGGCTTGTGCTGCGCAGCTGCGCGCAGACAGGGTTTCTGCTTCCTGCCCGGCTGCTATGGAGTTAATCTCCGCTGTTGCTGTGGGCATGGCCTGGCTCGGGCAGCTACTCCAAAATGGTGGAGTCGCATTGGAGCAGGAACTGCTGGGAGGCTATTTATCTCCGTAAGGGGCCTCCCTGCTCCCTGCAGCCCAGGGCTTAGGGTGCCCAGAGGTCCCGGATTCCCTACCTCTGGATTAAGTGACCCTCCCTGCCCCTTTAAGACTTCCAAAAAGCACCCGCCAAACCAAAACAACGACCACCAAAAAAAAAAAAGAAAAAAAAATTTTTTTATTAAAAAAAAAATTAAAAAAGTTTTTAATTAAAAAAAAAAGAAAAGGTGGTCGTTCATTTTTCTTTATTCTCTGGTGCCAGCCTCAGGCCCCTGCTCACCGGTCTTTCTGCCCTGTTTCCCTAGTATTGGGGTCACTATCCCTTTAAGACTTACAAAAAGCGCTCGCCAAAACAAAACAGCAAAAAAGCAAAAAAAAAAAAAAAAAAGAAAAAAATGGTCGCGCATTTTTCTTATGTCCTCTGGTGCCCAGCCTCCAGTGCCTGCTCACTGTTCTTGCTGCCCTGTTTTCCTAGTATCGAGCGCCCTGCACTCTGGCCCAGATGGCTGGGGCTGGGTGTTCGGCAGTCCTGTGCTCCGTCTCCCTCCCGCTCTGCCTATTCTTCTCCCGCCTGGAGCTGGGGGGAGGGGTGCTAGGCTCCCGCGGGGCCGGGGCTTGTATCTTACCCCCTTCGTGAGGCGCTGGGTTCTCTCAGGTGCGGATGTGGTCTGGATATTGTCCTGTGTCCTCTGGTCTTTATTCTAGGAAGGGTTGTCTTTGTTATATTTTCATAGATATATGTTGTTTTGGGAGGAGATTTCCGCTGCTCTTCTCATGCTGCCATCTTCCAGTCACTCCTCCATTGTGTTTAAGTACCACATCTTCTTTAGCCATTCATCTACTGATGGACACTTGGGTTGCTTCTATTCCTTGGCTATTGTAAATAGTGCTGCGATAAACATAGGGGTGCATCTGTGTTTTTCAAACTGGGCTGCTGCATTCTTAGGGTAAATTCCTACCAGTGGTATTCCTGGCTCACATGGTATTTTTATTTTGAGCTTTTTGAGGAACCTCCATACTGCTTTCCACAATGGTTGAATTAATTTACATTCCCACAAGCAGTGTAGGAGGGTTCCCCTTTCTCCACATCCTCACCAACATTTGTTGTTTGTCTTTTGGATAGTGGCGATCCTTACTGGTGTGAGGTGATATCTCATTGTGGTTTTAATTTGCATTTCTCTGATGACTGGTGATGTGGAGCATCTTTTCATGTGCCTGTTGGCCATCTGAATTTCTTCTTTAGAGAACTGTCAGTTCAGCTCCTCTGCCCATTTTTTTATTGAATTATTTGCTCTTTGTTTGTTGAGGTGCATGAGCTCTTTATATACTTTGGATGTCAACCCTCTCTCTGATCTGTCATTTATGAATATACTCTCCCATATTGTAGGATGCTTTTTCGTTCCATTGGTGGTGTCCTTTGCTGTACAGAGGCTTTTCAGCTTGATATAATCCCACTTGTTCCTTTTTCTTTTGTTTCCCTTGCCTGGGGAGATATGTTCATGAAGAATTCGGTCATGTTTTGTCCCAGAAATTTTTCCCTATTTTTTTCTAAGATTTTTATGGTTTCATTACTTACATTCAGGTCTTTTATCCGTTTCGAATTTACTTTTGTGTATGGGGTTAGACAGTGATCCAGTTTCATTCTCTTACATGTAGCTGTCCAGTTTTGCCAACACCAGCTGTTGAAGAGGCTGTCATTTTCCCCATTGTATGTCCATAGCTCCTATATCGTATATGAATTGACCATATATGTTTGGGTTAATTTCTGGACTTTGTATCCTGTTCCAATGTTCTGTGGATCTGTTCTTGTGCCAGTATCAAATTGTCTTGATTACTGTTGCTTTGTAGTAGAGTTTTAAGTTGGTAAGCAAGATCCCCCCTCTTTTGTTCTTCCTTCTCAGAATTGCTTTGGCTATTCTGGGTCTTTTGTCATTCCATACGAATTTTAAAACTATTTGTTCCAGTTCATTGAAGAATGCTGTTGGCATTTTGATAGGGACTGCATTTGAATCAGAAGATTGCTTTAGGCAGGACGGCCATTTTGACAATATTAATTTTTCCTAGCCAAGAGCATGGGGCAAGCTTGCATTTGTTAGTGTCCTCTTTAATTTCTCTTAAGAGTGCCTTGTGATTTTCAGGGTATAGGTCTTTCACTTCCTTGGTTTGGTTTATTCCTAGGTATTTTACTCTTTTTAATGCAATTGTCCATATAATTTTTTTCCTGATTTCTCTTTCTGGTAGTCAATGTTTAGTGTACAGGAATGCAAGAGATTTCTCTGTATTAATTTTCTATCCTGCAACTTTGCTGAATTCAGATATTTGTTCTAGTTGTTTTGGAGTGGATTCTTTAGGGTATTTTTATGTACAATATCATGTCATCTGCAAATAGTGACAGTTTGACTTCCTCTTTACCAATCTGGATGCCTTGTATTTCTTTGTTTTGTCTGATTGCCATGGCTAGGACCTGCAGTACTATGTTGAATAACAGTAGGGAGAGTGGACATCCCTGTCTTGTTCCCGATCTTAGATGAAAGTCTTTCAGCTTCTCACTGTTAAGTATGATGTTGGCTGTGGGTTTGTCATATGTGGCCTTTATTATGTGGAGTTACTTGCACTCTATACGCATTATCCTGAGGGTTTTTATTATGAATTGGTGTTGAATTTTGTCCAATGCCTTTTCAGCATCTATGGAAATGATCACGTGATTTCTGTCCTTTTTGTTGATGTGGTGGATGATGTTGATGTATTTTCAAATATTGTACCATCCTTACATCTCTGAGATGAATCCCACTTGATCATGGTATACGATCCTCTTCATGTATTTTTGAATTCTGTTTCCTAATATTTTGTTAAGTATTTTTGCATCTATGCTCATCAGGGATATTGGCCTGTAATTTTCTTTTTTGGTGGGGTCTTGCCTGGTTTTGGTATTAGAGTGATGCTGCCTTCATAGAATGTGTTTGGAAGTATTCCCTCCTCTTCCTTTTTTTGGAAAACTTTAAGGAGAATAGGTATTGTGTCTTCTCTATATGTCTGATAAAATTCAGATGTGAATCCATCTGTCCCGGGGACTTTGTTCTTAGGTAGTTTTGTGATTACCAATTCAATTTCATTGTTGGTAATTGGTCTGTTTGGATTTTTTGTTTATTCCTTGGTCAGTCTTGGAAGGTTGTATTTTTCTAGGAAGTTGTCCATATTTTCTAGGTTATCCAGTTTGTTAGCATATAGATTCTCATAGTATTTTCTAATAATTCTTTGTATTTCTGTGGGGTCCGTCATGATGTTTCCTTTCTCATTTATAATTCTGTTTATGTGTGTTGATTCTCTTTTTCTCTTAATAAGTCTGGTTAGGGGCTTATCTATTTTGTTTATTTTCTCAAAGAACCAGCTCTTGGTTTCATTGATTTTTTTCTATTGTTTTATTCTTCTTAATTATATTTATTTCTTCTCTGATTTTTATTATGTCCCACCTTTTGCTGACTTTGGGCCTCATTTGTTCTTCCTTTTCCAATTTCAATAAATGTGCATTTAGACTATTCGTTTGAGATTGTTCTTCCTTCTTTAAAAAGGCCTGGATTCTAGGTACTTTCCTCTTAAAAGTAGCTTCATTGCATACCACAGAAGTTGAGGCTTTGTGCTGTTGTTGTCATTTGTCTCCATATGTTTCTTGATCTCTCTTTTAATTTGGTCATTGATCTGCTGATTACTTAGGATTATGTTGTTAAGCATCCATGTGTTTGTGAGCCTTTTGTTTTTTTTGTACAATTTATTTCTAATTTTATACCTTTGTGGTCTGAGAAGTTGGTTGGTATAATTTCTATCTTTTTAAATTTACTGATGCTCTTTTTGTGGCCTAGTATGTGGTCAATTCTGTAATATGTTCCATGTGCACTTGCGAAGAATGTGTATCTTGTTGCTTTTGGGTGTAGAGCTCTGTAGATGTATGTTAGGTCCATCTGTTCTAGTGTGTTTTTCAGTGCCATTGTGTCACTACTTATTTTATGTCTGGTGGATCTGTCCTTTGAAGTGAGTGGAGTGTTGAAGTCTCCTAGAACGAATGCATTACATTCTATTTCCTCCTTTATTTCTGTTAGTATTTTTCACATATGTTGGTGCTCCTGTATTGGGTGTATACATATTTATAATGGTTATATCCTATTGTTGGACTGACCCTTTTATCATTATGTACTCCCCTTCCTTATCTCTTATTACTTTCTTTGTTTTGAAGTCTATTCTTCCTGGTACAAGTACTGCAACATCTGCTTTTTCTCCTTATTGTTTGTATGAAATATCATTTTCCATCCCTTGACTTTTAGTTTGTGTGTTTCTTTGGGTTTGAGGTGAGTCTCTTACTAAGTAGCATAAATGGGTCTTCTTTTTATCCACTCTATTGTTCTGTGTCTTTTCACTGGTGCATTCAGTCCATTTACATTTAGCGTGATTATTGAAAGATATGTTCTTATTGCCATTGTATGCTTTAGATTCATGGTTACCAAAAGTTCAAGGGTAGCTTCTTTACTATCTAATCGTGTAACTTAACTCACTTATTAAGCTATTATAAACACAGTCTGATGATCCTTTATTTCTCTCCTTTCTTATTCCTCCTCCTTCATTCTTTATATGTAGGTGTTTTAATCTGTACTCTTTTGTGTTTCCTTTGACTGCTTTTGTGTATAGTTGATTTTATTTTTTGCATTTAGTTAGTATTTGGTTGGTCTTCTTTCTTTTCTGTGATTTTATTTTCCCTGGTGACCTCTATTTAGCCTTAGGAGTGCTTCCATCTAAAGTAGTCCCTTTAAAATATCCTGTAGAGTTGGTTTGTGGGAGGTAAATTCCCTCAACTTTTGTTTGTCATGGAATTGTTTAATCCCTCTTTCATATTTAAATGATAATTGTGCTGGTACAGTATTCTTGGTTCAAGGCCCTTCTTTTTCATTGCATTAAATATATCATGCCATTCTCCTCTGGCCTGTAAGGTTTCTGTTGAGAAGTCTGATGATAGCCTAATGGGTTTTCCTTTGTAGGTGACCTTTTTTCTCTCTCTGGCTGCCTTTAATACTCTGTGCCTGTCTTTGCTCTTTGCCATTTTAATTATTATATGTCTTGGTGTTGTCCTCCTTGGGTCCTTAGTATTGGGGGATCTGTGGACTTCCATGGTCTGAAAGACTATTTCCTTCCCCAGTTTGAGGAAGTTTTCAGAGTGATAACTTCAGCCTTTTCATGGCAATAGAGGTAGTTGGGGAATTATTTCTTCAAAGACACTTTCTATCCCTTTCTCTCTCTCTTCTTCTTCTGGTACCCCTTTAATACAAATATTGATCCGTTTTGATTGGTCACACAGTTCTCTTAATATTCTTTTATTCCTGGAGATACTTTTATCTCTCTCTGCCTCAGCTTGTCTGTATTCCTGTTCTCTTATTTCTATTACATTAACGGCCTCTAGCACCTCATCCAGTCTGTTCTTAAGTCCTTCCACAGATTGTTTTATTTCTGTATTCTCCCTCCCAACTTGATCCTTTTGCTCTTGCATATTTCTCTGCAGGTCCATAAGCATGGTTATGACTTTTATTTTGAATTCTTTTTCAGGAAGATTGGTGAAATCTATCTCCCCAGGCCCCCTCTCATGGGTTTTCTGGGTGATTGTCAACTGGACCAAATTCTTCTGCCTTTTCATGGCAGTAGAGGTAACTGTAGGCAGGTAGTGCATGTGTCAGATGGGAGAACAAAGTCCCTTCCTGCTTGCTGGTCACCCTGCCCCTCTCTGCTGCCTGTGTCAGTTCCCTCCACCCTGGGTGCCATCCTCGGAGTAGCCCAGAGCCCTGCAGAGGGATGCAGGCATTCCTGGTGTTCTCTCCTGCATGAATGGTGCCCCTTCACGCACTGTCCCGGCTTCCTCTGCCTGTGCCAGTGGCCCTGGGACTGGCGCAGGTGGCTGCACATCAGGAGGAGGCTCTGCCTGGCTGCTGTGGGTGCAACCACTCCCCTGCTATTTTGGGGCCATGTGGGAAGGGGAATGAACTGTTGGATGTTTATCACTGTGAAGGGCTTCAGAACTGCATTACCACCCTGGGTATTAGGGTGCTTGGAGTTCCCCAGGATTCCCAGTTGCTGGGCTTGTGTGCTGGGATGATTCCGTCCATCGGTGAGGCCCCTGTCCGTTTAATACTTTCAAAAATCACTCGCTTTTCTTTTGTCCCATGGGAGCTGGCTGTGGGAACCCACTTCCAGATTTTACTTTTCTGTTTCCCTGATATTCAGTGCACCATGCAGTGTGTGTCTACACTCCTGGTGCAGATGACTAGGGCTAGGTATTTAGCACCCCTGGGCTCCCACTCCCCCCCCACTCCAACTCCTCTCCTCTCACCAGGGAGCTGGGGCGGGGGGAGCACTCGGGTCCCGCCCGGCCGTGGCTTGTATCTTGCTCTCCTTTCATGAGGTGCAGAGTTCTCACAGATGTAGATGTAGCCTGGCTGTTGTACTGTATCCTCTGGTCTCTACGTTAGGCATAGTTTGATTTGTTGTATTTTCAAAAATATATGTGGTTTTGGGAGAAGATTTCTGCTGCCCTACTCATGCCACCATCTTCTCATCCCTTTTCTTAATTAACTTTATGTGAAACTATTCTAACCATCTAATTTGTAACAAAAAGAATGGGTTAATTTAATTTTTTAGCTCATAATAAGTATATGAATTATAAAAATACTTTTTAAAAACACACACCCTCATGCTGTTAAAGCATATGTACTTCCTGTGACTCTTATTACATACAGTTCCTACTGTTTTCCTAATACATAGCTGTCACAATCTATAGTACATTCCAGCAATGGTATAATTCATCAAATTTAGAAGCCACCAGCAGTTTTTGAAAAATCCTCGAATTGATTTTTGTCAAATAATTGACTGATCAATCAAGTCAAAACAGGCTATCTAAGGTTCTCAAACAGAGAATATTGTAATTTAATAGAGTACCAACTCATTTCAACATGCTTACAGGTAAAGGCTCAAAAATTAATATTAAGTACTGTAGTGGATAGAAGAGAGGCTTGAAAGAATAAACAAGCAGAAACTGAAGGTCACATGGAACTAAAGGCTGAAATGTGTGGCACCATGTTATGGAATTTCAGATGGAAGGAGAGTAACAGTAACTGGGGAGTCAATGGGAAGTTGAGCCTTGAAGCATCAGATTTTACTAGAGATGAGAAGTAAGAACAATGAAAGTGAAGGCAAGTAAACCAGAGAACATGATATATAAGCCCACATGACAAAGAAAGCAACAACTTCCATTGAAAAGTACATTTAAACAAGCAAGGTGGAACCATGCAATAGTGAGCTCTAATGCTGGAATAAGTTTTTGTTAGATTTCCCAGGCAATAAGGAGCCACAGGGGCTACACCAACAGAAGAGAGACATGAAAGAAACCATACAAATGCTAAACACGAATATAGAAAGTATCTTATATTTCAAGTATCACAAGGGAAAGGAATATGACTATGAATTCAAATTCTCAAAGCCTGATATATGTCTTAAATGATAGACAAATAATTCATATATAAGAAATACATTATATTTAAAAACCTCCAACCCCCTAGATTTTATAACCATTAATTCTAAAGGAATTCTGCATAAGTGTTGCAAAAATTGCAAAGGCACAGCCTTTTGAGTAATGACATTGTCAAATATCAGTATGCACACTGCAGTAAACATCCTTCTTTCACTGCAATGAGGCCTGTTTAATACTGCAACCTGTCTCCTTACCTCTAAGCCCTTGTGATTCCCATTACTCTGATTTCTTCTTTCTTCACACTACTTAAAACCTTCTAATATGCAATTTATTTGCCTATTTGTTTACTGTACATATCTCCTGACTGCAAAATAAACTCCATAAAGGCAAGGATCTTTGTGTGGTTCCTGATATAAACAAAATGCCTAGATCAGTTCCTGGAACATACTAAGTGCTTCAGATAAATATTTGTTGAATAAATAACTGAATAAGGGAATAAATATAGAGATTTCATTGATATAAATCACAAGCTATTATATTCTTGTTTTATAGCAGCAAAATATGAATAAAGTCATTCAAAAAGTAAGTGAAAAGGAGAAAGCAGGAGGATCATGTGAATATTTTTACTTTTAATTACATTTATCTTCCAAGTTTCTTGACTAGGTACTTTGATTTGAGCGAGAAGTGGAAAATTGAGGTTTGTGAAGTAGAGAATAAGGAGAAACAACTATTATTTCACAGCCAAAAAAATTATGAGACTTCCATTATGCAAAGTACATACCATCATTTATTTTCTCAATATAAGAGGGTAATTAAAGAGGCAGAGGATGAAGCATACATTTGTTCAACTGGGTTATGTGTTGCAAATATATCCATAATTGCATACATATTACATGAAATTTTTAATGTAATAATATTCACTGAATTGAGATTTTAACTATACTGATTTTATATAAATATGAACAAGAAAAAGCAAATTCTGTTAAAAATTTTTGTCTATAGCAAATATTCTTAAGAAAAGAGCTACTATACAAGAATTTTAAGATTTTAAGTCAAACCCTATCAACCATCTAGTTATCCTTTTTAGAAGTCTAATTCCCATCCCAACATTTAGATGAAGGCCATCCAACTTTTAAAATTACGAATACTCAAAACTAGTACAATTTATTTTCCTTAAAATTCTAAATAGTCCAAACAAAATAAATTTCAACCTCTTACAGACCACACCAATATCTTCTTTTTTTAACAGTTTTAACATTTTTGATGTGTGTACATACTAGTTAAAAACTTATAAAAATGTATACTTAAACCGAGATGAGCAGACAAGAAGAAATGCTGTTCAAAATATTTTAAGTGAATTACAAATATCTTTCAACCATACTTTTATTTTCTAATGATTAAAGAGTATTCCATGGTTAGTTATTACAAATGTACTGTCACTTTCTCAGAGACTCAGTTTGATGACTGTAGTGACTGACTGGTTTATGCTATTGTTCTGTTGCTTTCCTATTCTGGAATTATGCATTGAGAGCCTGATGGGCTTTATAAATCTTAAAATGAGTTTGGGAGTGTTCTTGCCTTTCTTTTCTGTAGTTCCCAGAGATCTACTGTTTGCAGCATCCTGTTAGTCAGCACTCTTGACACAAATGAGACAGAAACCAGGTCCCTGGGCAGGGCATGCAAAAGTTGGGGTATTGGATGTTTTGGTATACCTATTCTCTCCTCAGGAAGCAGCTGGGAGCTGGGGGTTTCATCCAAATCGTATGATGCTGTACTAGGGGTGGGGTTGTGATGAGAGGGTGTCTGCAGTTTTCTTACCAGTTCCAGTTTAGCTAGTTTCATACTTGCCCTAGGCAATGAAGCCTCTAACTTGTTTCCTGATTTCTCACAGAGGTAATTTCTTGATGTATTGCTTTTGAATTTGTATGTCTATGGGAGGAAGGAGCTAATGACTTTCTATTCCATATATCTTGCGATTTCATTGTCATTCTTATTTCCCTGTTTAATGAAGTATAGTTGATATAAAATATGTTTCAGGTGTACAACATAGTGATTTAATAATTATATACATTACAAAATGCTCACCATGAGAAGTGTAATTACCATCTGACACACAATATTATTGACTATATCCATATGCTGTACTTTTCATCCCCATGGATTATCTATGTTATAATTAGAAGTTTGTACCTCTTTATCCCCTTCACATATTTCACTCATCTGCCCAAACCCCCTCCCATATGGCAACTATGTTTGTTCACTGTATTTATCAATCTATTCCTCTTTGGTTTGTTTGCTAGTTTCCACATAAGAGTCAAATCATATATTACTTGTCATTCTCTTATTTCACTAAGCACACTACCCTAAAGGTCCATCTATGTTGTCACAAATGGCAAGATTTCATTCTCTTTATGGCTGAGTAATGCAAAAATAAACTCAAAATGGATTAAAGATCTAAATTTCAGGCTTGAAATCACAAAATTCCTAAAAAAAATGAAGAGGAAACTCTTGGTCATTGGCCTTAGCAACTTTTTTTTTCTGGATATATCTTCCCAAGCAAGGGAAATAAAACAAAAATAAACAGGTAGGACTACATCAAACTAAAAACCTGCACAGTGAAGGAAACCATCAACAAAATGAAGAGGAATCATACTGATTGGGTGAAGATATTTATAAATGATTATTTGACAAAGTGTCAATATCCAAAATATATAAAGAACTCATATGACTCACCACGACCACCAACAAAAAAATCTGTTTAGAAAATGGGCAGAGTGCCTGAACCGACATTTTTCCAGGGAAGACATACAGATGGCCAATAGACACATGAAAAGGTGCTCAATATCACAAACCACCAGGGAAATGCAGATCAAAACAACAATGAGCTATCATCTCACACCAATTGGAATGGCTGGTATCAAAAAGACAAAAAATGACAAGCGTTGGTGAGGATGTGGAGAAAAGGAACCCTTGTGGACTGTTGGTGGGAATGTACACTGCTGCAGCCAGTATGGAAAACATTAACAAGTTTCCTCAAAAAACTAAAAACAGAAATAGCATATGATCTATTAATTCTATTTCTGGGTATTTACCTGAGGAAAACAAACAGTAATTGAAAAAGATATATGCATTATTATGATTATGGTAGCATTATTTGCAATAGCCAAGATATGGAAAAAACCTAAGTGTCCCTTGATAGATGATTGGATAAAGAAGAGGTGGTACATATATACAATGGAATATTTTCCCAATGTGTATTCATGGCTCCTTTATCATATATTAATTGACCATATATCCATGGGTTTATTCTGGGATTTCTATTCTGTTCCAGTGATCTATGGGTCTGTTCTTGTGCCAGTACCATACTGTTGTGCCTTCTGTAGCTCAAGAACTTTCAATGTTTTGGCTATTCTACATTCTGTGAATTACCATAAGAATTTTAGAATCAGTTTATCATTTTGTACTATAAACGTTCACTGAGATTTTGTTTAGAATTGTTTGAATGTATAGATAAATATGGCAAGAATAACATCTTAGCATTATTAAGTGTTTTGACTCTGGAAAAGGTGTATATCTGTATTAATTTAAGCCTTTAAAATTTTTTGTAGCAATATTTTATAGTTTTCAATGTATGTATTTTGCATAACCTTGCCCAGATTAATCCCTAAGTATTAAATACTTTTGCTAATTTAAAAGGTATTTATAAATTTCAATTCCTGATTATTTGTTGATAGTATAAATATGCAATTTTTTAATATTGATCTTATATCCTGTAATCTGCTCTTTTTAAAATTGATGTATCATTGATATACAACCTTATATTAGTTTCAAGTATACAACACTGTGGTTCAAGAGTTACCCATATTGATTAAATCCTCACCACCACAAGTGCAGCTACCATCACTCAACACAGGAAGATGTCACAGAATCATTGACTATATTCTCCATGGTGTATTACTAACTCCATGATCAAACTACACTATGATTGAGAATTTTTCTGCCCCTTTATCTCTCTCACTCTCCCCACCACCCACCCCAGCCCTTCCCCCATGGCAAGCACCATTCACTTCTTGGGGTCTGAGTTTACTGCTGTTTTGTTCATTCTGTTTTGCATTGTTTTTATATTCCACAAATAAGTGAAATAATATGGTATTTGTCTTTCTCTGCCTGGCTCACTGAGCATAATACCCTTTAGATCCATCCATGTTGCTGCAAATGGCAGAATTTATTTTCTTTTTATGGCTGAATAATATTCAATTGTGTATATGTACCACATTGTATTTATCCATTCATCTGTTGATGGACACTTAAGTTGCTTCCATATCTTGGCTATTGTAAATACTGTGATGATAAACATAGGGGTGTATATACATATTTTCAAATCAGGGAATTTTGATTTTGTTAAATGTTCTTTCCGCATCTACTAACATAATGATGATTTTTCTTTTTATGTGGTAGTGTCATGATTACACTGATTTTTAATGTTAAACCAACCTTGTATTCTGATGATATACTCCAATGGATTCAATTTACTCAACTATTATTGAGGATGTTGTTTCTATATTCATCAGGCATAACTGTCCATTGTCTTCTTGTAGTAACTTTGTCTGGTTTGTGTATCAGCATAATGCTGGCTTCATAGGATCAGCTAGAAGTATATTTTCTCTTCAATTTTCTGGAATTATGTCTTCCCTAATTGTTTGGTAGAATTAACCTGTGATGGTTTTCTTTGTGAGATATTAAATTTTTATTTATTTACTAGATATAAGACTATGGCAGTTATCTATTTCTTGTTTAATGAGCTTTTTCAGTTCTTGTGTCTGACACTTTTTAAAATTTGTCTAAAATGTTTAATTTATCACAACAAAGGAGTTCATAATATTACCATATCACCCTTTTAATATCCAAAAAATCTATAGTGATGTCACTCCTTTCATTTCTGATATTGTTAATTTGTAAATCTTCTCACTTTTTGTCCTGATCAGTCTGGTTTATCAATTTATTGAATTTCTTTAAAACTTATCTTATGACTTCAATATTTTCTATACTGAGTTTCTATTTTCTACTTTATTGATTACCATCCTGTGTGCTATTTTGTTGTTTTGCTTACATTGGTTTGCAATGAAGGTAGAAGTCACTGAGAACTTATTGTAGAATCTTTTTTTTGATATGGGTATTTAGTGCCATAAATTCCCCATAAGTATTGCTTTTGCAGCATCCCAGAAATTTGAATATGTTCTGATCTCATTTTTATTCAGTTAAAATATTTTCTAATTTTTTTCAATTTTTTCATTGACCCACTAATAATAAGTATGCTATTTGTTTTCCAACTAAGAGATTTTCAGAGATTTTTTTTGTATTATTGATTCTTAATTTTCTTCCTTTGTGGTCAGAGTAAGTATTTTGTATGACTGGAATCTTTGGAATTTATTAGGACATTTTGTGGGGCCCAGATTTAGGTCTATGTTGGAAAATGCAATGTGTGCACTTAAGGATTGTGCTCTGTTACTAAATTAGAAGAGTTCTATAATTGCTTAACAGGGTTACCTCTTTTCATTCCTATGTACATTTTCTATCAATTTTTGAGAGAGGAGTATTGAAATCTCTGAGTACACTTGTATGTTCATTTTTTCTCATAGTTCTATCAGTTTTGGATTTTTAAAACTCCATTATAAGGTACATAAATGTTTACAACTCATGTTCTTTTGATCAACTTCATTATCAGTAAGAAGTAACTTTCCTTATCTTTATTAATAATCTTTGCTCTGATATTTACTTTGTCTGATGCCAATATAGCATTTAACCTATCAGTCTAGTTATAAAGTGTGTTTTTTGTAGGCAGTATATAATTTGGGTTTTGAATTTTTTAGTCCAATATAACTATCTAGGAAATTTCATTGGGATGCTTGGATCATTTACATTTATTGTGATTACTGACAGGTTATTTATAATTTTGCTACTTGTTCTCTCTTTGTCCCATCTGTCCTTTCTTTTTCATTTTTTCTTGACTTAATTATTGAATTTTTTATCATTCCATTTTTATTTTATTTTTTTTTAGGTTTATGAGTTAGAACCGTTTTGTTGTCCTATTGGTTGCTTTAGGGCAGGGCTTCTCAACAGCAGCACTGTTGACATTTTGGGCTGGTTAATTCTTGGTTTTGGGAGTTTGTCTTATGCATTGTAGGATACTTACCAGCATCCCTGTACTCTGCCAATAGATGTCATAGCACCTCTGCAAGTTGTGACAATAAAAAGTTGCTAAATGTTCCCTGAGTGACAAAATCGTCTCTAGATAGAACTACTGCTTTAGGATTTATGGTATATAGCTTTAACTTTTAATAGTTTACCTTAACATAATAAAACTTATAGTAATATACTTAGTATTCTAACCTTCTAACATTTATTATATTGTCATATATATTACTTATATTTATGTGTAAATCTCACATTACATTGTTAATGCTTTGTTAGACAATTATTTTTAAAGAGATGAATATATATATACATAAGAAAAATATATATAAGAAAAACACACACATATATATATATACATATAAGAAAAATTTGTATCTATTTATCACATAGTAAAACATTTCCATTTATTTGTTCTTTTCTTCAAGTCTAAATTTCCACATTGCATCATATTATTTTTGCATGAGGATGTCCTTCAACATTTACTATAGGGTGAGTCTGCTGAAGATGAATTCTTTCAGTTGGTGTATATCTGAAAAAGCCTTTATTTCATGGTCAATTTCAAATGAAATTTTAGTTGGGTATAACAGTCTGCTTCACAGTTTTTCTTTCAATACTTTGAAGATATTGTGTGACTGTCTTTTTCACAGGTATTGTTTCTGATGAAAAACTTGCTTTCATGTTTATCTTTCTCTGTTCATGACATGTATTTCTTTCCAGGCTACTTTTTTTTAATTTCTTCCTTCTTCAGTAGTACTTTTTTCTTGTTTGTTTGTTTGAGAAAGCATATCTTATATTTATTGATCAAATGGTTGTTAACAACAATAAAATTCTGTATAGGGGACTCAATGCACAATCATTAATCAACCCCAAGCCTAATTCTCAACAGTCTCCAATCTTCTAAAGTATAATGAACAAGTTCTTATATGGTGAACAAATTCTTACATAGTGAATAAGTCCTTACATGGTGAACAGTGCAAGGGCAGTCATCACAGAAACTTTCGGTTTTGATCACGCATTATGAACTATAAACAATCAGGTCAAATATGAATATTCATTTGATTTTTATACTTGATTTATATGTGGATCCCACATTTCTCCCTTTATTATTATTATTATTATTATATGTAATAAAATGATGAAGTGGTAGGTAGATGTAAGATAAAGGTAGAAAACTTAGTTTAGTGTTGTAAGAGAGCAAATGTAGATGATCAGGTGTGTGCCTGTAGACTATGTGTTAATCCAAGCTAGACAAGGGCAATAAAACATCCACGGATACAGAAGATTTCGCTCAAAACAGGGGGGGAGAGGTTCTAAGCCTCACCTCTGTTGATTCCCAATTTCTCACCTGATGGCCCCCCCTGCGACTGTGCCTGTCTTAGGTTGTTCCTCCCTTGAGGAATCTTACCCATCTCTGGCTAACCAGTCATCTTCCAGGGCCATACAGGGATATGTAAAGTTGGTAAGTGAGAGAGAAGCCATATTGTTTGAAAAGGTTAGCTTTTTACTTCTTTGCAGATTTATGCCCTGTGGCTTCTATACCCAGCATTTGTCTTGAGGTATCTTTAGCACTTGGAGGAATTATGATACTCGGTAAATTCAATATGAGGCATGAATTCTATTTAAGGGTTGTAATTAGGAAGGAAGAAAAAAAGCTATAGAGGTAGCAGATGGAAGAAAACATGGGAAGATTTATTATTTCTTTGACATATCTTCTTGTAGAGTAATTTAAGCATGTATAGATTTTAAACTACTAATTAAATTGCACACACACATTAACATAATAGGAATACAGTTACATAACCAAAGCAGATCTATAATTACCAGCCATCTCCAGTGAGGCCAAGAAACCCAGTTAGACACCCTAGATATCTGTGAAAATTTGTCTATGATATGATGGATATTGTCCAACTGTACTTGAACAGTCTGAGAGAAATCAGACAAATTAAAACAGCCCATTCCTGGGAACTGTTCACATCCCATATGTTCTTTAAACAGTAGATAGTCTGTACTTGTAAGATTTTGGAGTGCTACAACTTGCACTTCTCCTAATTCTTGGTTGAGTTCCAACAGTGTAGACCCAGTCAAATTTGTTGTTTTACTGTATGCACAGGCAAGCTTAGATATCTCCTTCTTCATTCCAATGGCAAGTCCAGGAACCGGTGGGATGAAGGCAGCTACAACTGCAGCATCGCCTGGATCTTTGTTGACGTTTTTTGATGATCATCTTCCGGTATGACTCTTCCAGAGAGTGCTGATGTTGGAAGTTCTTCTTCATATCTTATCTTAGTTCATTTTCTGGCTAGCCAAATTAGGCTTTGATCCTCTGTCTAAACACAAACAGACCCTTTGCCCACACTTTGCTCTGCCCTTTATACCATTGTGTAGAACTCACTGGAGGTCACCACACAGGAACTGCTTTTTTTTTTTAAGAGAAAGGAGTATTATCAGAAAAGTGTACCTCCATAGTCGGTCATCTGACACCCTTTAAGTGATCAAAGTTAAGGATATTTAAAGCATGCATTAATCGTTGATTTACAGTTAGTTTTAACATATCATGGAGTAATCCCCCTTTTCTTTCTTTATTTATTTTTTGATATCTTTAATCTACACTTACATGAAGAATATAATGTTTACTAGGCTCTCCCCTATACCAGGTCCCCACTTTAAACCCCTTCACAGTCACTGTCCATCAGCATAGCTAAATGTTGTAGAATCACTACTTGTCTTCTCTGTGTTGTATAGCCGTCCCTTTCCTGCACCCCCCCATGCATGCTGATCTTAATAACCCCCTTCTACCTCCCCCCACCCTTATCCCTCCCTACCCACCTATCCTCCCCAGTCCCTTTCCCTTTGGTACCTGTTAGTCCATTCTTGGGTTCTGTGATTCCGCTGCTGTTTTGTTCCTTCAGGTTTTCCTTTGTTCTTATACTCCACAGATGAGTGAAATCATTTGGTATTTCTCTTTCTCCACTTGGCTTATTTCACTGAGCATAATACCCTCTAGCTCCATCCATGTTGCTGAAAATGGTAGGATTTGCCCTCTTCTTATGGCTGAGTAGTATTCCATTGAGTATATGTACCACATCTTCTTTATCCATTCATCTACTGATGGACATTTAGGTTGTTTCCAATTCTTGGCTATTGTAAATAGTGCTGCGATAAACATATGGGTGCATTGGTCTTTCTCATACTTGATTGCTGCATTCTTAGATTAAATTCCTAGGAGTGCAATTCCTCGGTCAAATGGTAAGTCTGTTTTGAGCATTTTGATGAACCTCCATACTGCTTTCCACAATGGATGAACTAGTTTACATTCCCACCAGCAGTGTAGGAGGGTTCCCGTTTCTCCACAGCCTCGCCAACATTTGTTGTTGTTTGTCTTTTGGATGGCAGCCATTCTTACTGGTGTAAGGTGATACCTCATTGTAGTTTTAATTTGCATTTCTCTGATAATTAGTGATGTGGAGCATCTTTTCATGTGTCTGTTGGCCATCTGTATTTCTTTTTTGGGGAACTGTCTGTTCAGTTCCTCTGCCTAATTTTTAATTGGGTTATTTGTTTTTAGTTTGTTGAGGCGTGTGAGCTCTTTATATATTCTTGACGTCAAGCCTTTATCGGATCTGTCATTTACAAATATATTCTCCCATACTGTAGGGTTCCTTTTTGTTCTATTGATGGTGTCTTTTGCTGTACAGAAGCTTTTCAGCTTAATATAGTCCCACTTGTTCATTTTTGCTGTTGGTTTCCTTGGCCGGGGAGATATGTTCAAGAAGAGGTCACTCATGTTTATGTCTAGGAGGTTTTGCCTATGTTTTTTTCCACGAGTTTAATGGTTTCATGGCTTATATTCAGGTCTTTGATCCATTTTGAATTTACTTTTGTATATGGGGTTAGACAATGGTCCAGTTTCATTCTCCTACATGTAGCTGTCCAGTTTTGCCTGCACCAACTGTTGAAGAGACTGTCATTTCGCCATTGTATGTTCATTGTTCCTTTATCAAATATTAATTGATCATATATGTCTGGGTTAATGTCTGGAGTCTCTAGTCTGTTCCACTGGTCTGTGGCTCTGCTCTTGTGCCAGTACCAAATTGTCTTGATTACTATGGCTTTATAGTAGAGCTTGAAATTGGGGAGTGAGAAAGAAATTTATTCTTCTTTCTCAGGATTGCTTTGGCTATTCGGGGTCTTTAGTGTTTCCATATGAATTTTTGAATTATTTGTTCCAGTTCACTGAAGTGTGTTGCTGGTAATTTGATAGGGATTACATCAAATCTGTATATTTCTTTGGGCAGGATGGCCATTTGGACGATATTAATTTTTCCTAGCCATGAGCATGGGATGAGTTTCCATTTGTTAGTGTCCCCTTTAATTTCTCTTAAGAGTGACTTGTAGTTTTCAGAGTATAGGTCATTCACTTCTTTGGTTAGATTTATTCCTAGGAATTTTTTTTCTTTTTGATGCAATTGTGAATGGAATTATTTTGCTGATTTCTCTTTCTATTGGTTCATTGTTAGTGTATAGGAAAGCTACAGATTTCTGTGTGTTAATTTTGTATCCTGCAACTTTGCTGTATTCCGATATCAGTTCTACTATTTTTGGGGTGGATTCTTTAGGGTTTTTTATGTACAATATCATGTCATCGGCAAATAGTGACAGTTTAACTTCTTCTTTACCAATCTGGATTCCTTGTATTTCTTTGTTTTGTCTGATTGCCGTGGCTAAGACCTCCAGTACTATGTTAAATAGCAGTGGGGAGAGTGGGCATCCCTGTCTAGTTCCCGATCTCAGAGGAAAAGATTTCAGCTTCTCGCTGTTCAGTATAATGTTGGCAGTGGGTTTATGATATATGGCCTTTATTATGTTGAGGTACTTGCCCTCTATTCCCATTTTGCTGAGAGTTTTTATCATGAATGGATGTTGAATTTTGTCGAATGCTTTTTCAGCATCTATGGAGATGATCATGTGGTTTTTGTCTTTCTTTTTGTTTATGTGGTGGATGAGGTTGATGGATTTTCGAATGTTGTACCATCCTTACATCCCTGGGATGAATCCTACTAGGTCGTGTTGTATAATCCTTTGGATATACTTTTGTATTCGGTTTGCTAATATTTTATTAAGCATTTTTGCATCTACATGCATCAGGGATATTGGTCTCTAATTTTATTTTTTGGCGGGGTCTTTGCCTGGTTTTGGTATTAGGGTGATGTTGGCTTCATAGAATGAGTTTGGGAGTATTCCCTCCTCTTCTATTTTTTGGAAAACTTTAAGGAGAATGGGTATTATGTCTTCTCTGTGTGTCTGATAATATTCCGAGGTAAATCCGTCCAGCACGGGTGTTTTGTTCTTATGTAGTTTTTTGATGACCGTTTCAATTTCTTTGCTCGTAATTGGTTTTTTTAACTTTTGTGTTTCTTCCTTGGTCAGTCTTGGTAGATTGTATTTTTCTAGGAAGTTGTCCATTTCTTCTAGGTTTTCCAGCTTGTTGGCATATAGGTTTTCATAGTAGTCTTTAATAATTGTTTGTATTTCTGCGGAGTCTGTTGTGATTTTTCCATTCTCATTTGTGATTCTGTTGATTTGTGTTGATTCTCTTTTTCTCATAATAAGTTTGGCTAGATGCCTATCTATTTTGTTTATTTTCTCAATGAACCAGCTCTTGGTTTCGTTGATTTTTGCTATTGTTTTATTCTTCTCAATTTTGTTTATTTCTTCTCTGATCTTTATTATGTCCCTCCTTCTGCTGACTTTAGGCCTCATTTGTTCTTCTTTTTCCAATTATGATAATTGTGATGTTAGACTATTCATTTGGGATTGTTCTTGCTTCTTCAAGTGTGCCTGGATCGCTATATACTTTCCTCTTAAGACTGCTTTCGCTGCATCCCACAGAAGTTGGGGCTTTGTGTTATTGTTGTCATTTGTTTCTATATATTCCTTGATCTCTATTTTAATTTGTTCATTGATCCATTGATTATTTAGGAGCGTGTTGTTAAGCCTCCATGTGTTTGTGAGCCTTTTTGTTTTCTTTGTAGAATTTATTTGTAGTTTTATACCTTTGTGGTCTGAAAAGTTGGTTGGTAGAATTTCAATATTTTGCATTTTCTGAGGCTCTTTTTGTGGGCTAGTATGTGGTCTATTCTGGAGAATGCTCCATGTGCACTTGAGAAGAATGTAAATCCTGTTGCTTTTGGATGTAGAGTTCTATAGATGTCTATTAAGTCCATCTGTTCTACTGTGCTGTTCAGTGCTTTTGTGTCCTTACTTAGTTTCTGCCCGGAGGATCTATCCTTTGGGGTGAGTGGCGTGTTGAAGTCTCCTAAAGTGAATGCATTTCAGTCTATTTCCCCCTTTAGTTCTGTTAGTATTTGTTTCACATATGCTGGTGCTCCTGTGTTGGGTGCATATATATTTAGAATGGTTATATCCTCTTGTTGGACTGAGCCCTTTATCATTATGTAGTGTCCTTCTTTATCTCTTGTTACTTTCTTTGTTTTGAAGTCTATTTTGTCTGATATTAGTATTGCAACCCCTGCTTTCTTCTCGCTGTTGTTTGCCTGAAATATGTTTTTCCATCCCTTGACTTTTAGTCTGTACATGTCTTTGGGTTTGAGGTGAGTTTCTTGTAAGCAGCATATAGATGGGTCTTGCTTTTTTATTCCTTCTATTACTCTGTGTCTTTTGATTGGTGCATTCAGTTCATTTACATTTAGGGTGACTATTGAAAGATATGTACTTATTGCCATTGCATGCTTTAAATTCATGGTTAATAAAGGTTCAAGGTTAGCCTCTTTAGTATCTTACTGCCTAACTTAGCTCACTTATTGAGCTGTTATATACACTGTCTGGAGATTCTTTCCTTCTCCCCTTTCTTATTTCTCCTCCTCCATTCTTCATACGTTGTGTGTTTTGTTCTGTGCTCTTTCTAGGAGTGCTCCCATATAGAGCAGTCCCTGTAAGATTTCCTGTAGATGTGGTTTGTGGGAAGCAAATTCCCTCAGCTTTTGCTTGTCTGGGAATTGTTTAAACCCACCATCATATTTAAATGATAGTCGTGCTGGATACAGTATCCTTGGTTCAAGGCCCTTCTGTTTCATTGCATTAAATATATCATGCCATTCTCTTTTGGCCTGTAGGGTATCTGTCGAGAAGTCTGATGTTAGCCTGATGGGTTTTCCTTTATAGGTGACCTTTTTCTCTCTAGCTGCCTTTAAAACTCTTTCCTTGTCCTTGATCTTTGACATTTTAATTATTATGTGTCTTGGTGTTGTCTTCCTTGGATCCTCTCTGTTGGGGGTTCTGTGTATTTCCGCTGTCTGTTTGATTATTTCCTCCCCCAGTTTGGGGAAATTTTCAGCAATTATTTCTTCTAAGATACTTTCCATCCCTTTTCCTCTCTCTTCTTCTTCTGGGACCCCTATAATACTGATATTGTTCATTTTGGATTGGCCACATAGTTCTCTTAATATTGTTTCATTCCTGGAGATCCTTTTATCTCTCTCTATGTCAGCTTCTATGTGTTCCTGTTCTCTGGTTTCAATTCCATCAATGGCCTCTTGCATCTTATCCATTCTGCTTATAAACCCTTCCAGAGTTTGTTTCATTTCTGTAATCTCCTTTCTGGCATCTGTGATCTCCTTCCGGACTTGATCCCATATCTCTTGCGTATTTCTCTGCATCTCTGTCAGCATGTTTATGATTTTTATTTTGAATTCTTTGTCAGGAAGACTGGTCTGTCTCCTTCTCTGGAGTCTCTGTTATCTTGGTTTGCCTGTAATTTTGTCTTTTTATGGTGATAGAAATAGTTTGCAGAGCTCGGACAAGTGAAGGCTGGAAGAACTTCCCTTCTTGTTGGTTTGTGGCCCTCCTCTCCTGGGAGAACAGCGACCTCTAGTGGCTTGTGCTGGGTAGCTGGTGCAGACAGGGCTTCTGCTTTCTTCCTGACTGCTATGGAGTTTGTCTCCGCTGTTGCTGTGGGCGTGGCCTGTCTCGGGCAGCTGCTCCAAAGTGGTGGAGTAGCGTTGGAGGGGGAGCAGCCGGGAGGCTATTTATCTGTGTAAGTGGCCTCCGTGCTCCCTGCAGCCCAGGGGATTAGGGTGCCCAGAGATCCCCGGATTCCCTCCCTCTGGATTAAGTGGCCCGCCCTGCCCCTTTAAAACTTTGAAAAAGCACCTGCCAAAACAAAACAATGACCACAAAAAAAAAAAAAAGAATGGCCGCTCACATTTCTTTTGTCCTCCGGCGCCAGACCTCCGGTACCCTCTTACCATTCTTGCTGCCCTGTTTCCCTAGTATCCAGGGCCCCGCTCATGCACTGTGTCTGCGCTCTGGTCCGGATGGCTGGGGTTGGGTGTTCAGCAGTCCTGGGCTCCCTCTCCCTCCCGCTCTGTCTACTTTTCTCCCGCCGGGAGCTTGGGGGAGGGGCACTCGGGTCCCAACGGGCCGGAGCTTGTATCTTACCTCCTTCACGAGGCGCTGGGTTCTCGCAGGTGTGGATGTGGTCTGGATGTTGTCCTGTGTCCTCTGGTCTTTATTCTAGGAAGAGTTGTCTTTGTTATATTTTCATAGATATATGTGGTTTGGGGAGGAGATTTCTGCTGCTCTACTCACGCCGCCATCTTGGCTCCGCCTCAGTAGTACTTTTCATTATGTGCCATTGTGATTCTTTTAGTTGGACGTCATAGAACTTCTTGGATCTATGCTTACATTTTCATTAAATTTGGAACATTTTACCCATTGTTCATTCAAATAATTTTCTGTTTCTCTCACAACTCTTTGAGAGGATTTAATTATGTATATATTGGGCTACATTATCCCACCGTTGACTGATGCAGTTTTTTGTTGTTATCATTTGCATGTCATTTTGTATATTTCTTTTTGTTATGCTTTCAAATTCACTAATCGTTTCTTTTCTAATATGCAAAATTCCATTAATACCATCTAATGTGTTTCCATTGCAAACACTGTAGTTTTCAGCTGTATATGTTTTTTGAGTCCTTTTATATTTTCCATATTGCCACTTAATTTCTAAAGCATATGAAATAGATTTTCAATAACTGTTAACTCTTTTAAAATCCTCTTCTACTAATCCTAACATATTTGTAAGTACTGGGTCACTTTCATTTAATTGATTTTCATCCTCATCAAGGGTCATATTTTCCTGCTTCTTAGCATTCTAGTAATTTTTTGAGGGTGATTTATTTTTATTGAAATATTGATATTCAGTCATATGTTGGTTTCAAATGTACAACAGAGTGATTCAGCTGTTACCCATATTATTAAATCCTCACCAACTCTAGAGTGGTTATTATCTATCAATGTAGAAAGATGTTACAGAATTATTGACTATATTCTCTATGCTATACTACTGTCCCCATGACCAACTTATATTGGGAATATGAATATTGTGTCTCTTACTTTATCCCCCTCTCCTGCCTCCCTGACCAACCCCAGATGCCAGGAGCCATGCTACTCAAGCTGTGTAGCAAAGCTCAGGCTGGAGGAAGACCCCCAGACATCAAGGGTCTTTGCAGCTGGCTCCCCCTATTACCCACCTGGATTTTGTTTTTCTCCATTATACTATTGGCTTTGCTTTTGCTTGCATTTTTGCCAAAGACTAAGCTAACCTTTGATAAGCAGCAAAGAAAGGAGGAGAACCTAAACTTCCCAGAAGCTTTTCAGGAGAGTGCTCCTGAAGAATAGAACATGCAGAGGCTAGATGGAAATCTTGGCATAAAATATCAAAACCTGCAGTTAGCTAGTCAAACATTGACTACTCCATCACCACCTAAGTAGGAATGCCCTCCTTGTTTGCAATGATAGTGAAATTAGTGATAAAAAGTTATATAGGAAAATTAGAGAAATAGAGTTATAGGGGAATACTGAATGGAATATCCCTGTCTGACACTTAATCCATCTTCTCATATTTCCTTTCATCTGCTACTTCTATAGCTTTTCTTCTTCCTTCCTAATTACAGCCTTTTACTAGAACCTGCACCACATATTTGGAATTACCGAGTACCATAATTTTTCCAAGAGGTAAAGATACCTCAAGACAAGTGCTGGGCCTGGAAGCCACAGGGCATAAATCTGCAAAGAAGTAAAAAGCTAACATTTACAAAGAATATTGCTTCTCTCTCGCTTACCAGCTTTAACATCTCCCTGTATGGCCCCAGAAGATGGCTGGTTAGCCAGAGATGGGTAAGATTCCTCATGGGAGGAACAACCTAAGACAGGCACAGTCGTGGGGGGGGGGGGCATAAGGTGAGAAAATGGGGGCTAACAGAGGTGAAGCTTAGAACCTCACACCCCAGTGTTGAGAGAAATTGTCTACACCCATGGATGTTTTGTTGCCCTAGTCTAGCTTGGATCAATACCTAGTCTATAGGCACAGACCTGATCATCTATACTTACCTTCTAACAGCACTAAATCATGCTTTCTATCTTTATCTTGCATCTATCTATGATTGAATAAATATTATGAGGGTATAAAATGTACCCATTGCATTAGAAATATAGATGATTATACCTGCCTAACTAACTGTAGTAGTGAGTGACCTGTATTTCACCCTGAGCTGATAGACTCCATAGTCACTGCTACATGCTGCATGTTTCTGTGGTCAGATGCATTACTGAGAAACCACTTTGCATACAGACACAATAGAGTACACGTTGCTAGGAAAAGTTTAGGTCAAAGAACAGGAAAAAGATCATCTATCTAACACTTGGCTAACCATGTATAGATTAGAAAGAAACAGAAATAAAAAAGCTTGCCTATGCTTGTTAATCAAAAGAACAAATAAAAAATAATCATATCCTTGTGCAAAATGGTATGAATAAAGCTCTCATCGACACTTTGTTGAGAAACCTCCTCCAACTGACTCCGTGTCCTGTCTCTCCATACGCTGACTCTGTCCTGCACCTTCGGGCATCCCACCCCTAAGCTGGAGCTGGACTCCCGCACCCAGACCCTGCCTCATGGGTACCACCATTCACTTCTCAGTGTCTATGAATCTATTGCTATTTTGTCCCTTCTGTTTTGCCTTGTTGTTATATTCCACAAATAAGTGAAATTGTGTAGTATTTGTCTTTCTCCTCCCAGCTTATTTCACTGAGCATAATACCCTCTAGATCCATCCATTTTGCAAATAGCAGGATCTCTTTTCTTGTTATGGCTGAATAATATTCCATTGTGCATATGCACCACGTCTTTATCTATTCATCTACTGATGGACACTTAGGTTGCTTCCATATCTTGGCTAATGCAAATAGTGTGGCAAAAAACATAGGGGTGCATATATCTCTTACAATCAGGGATTTTATTTTCTTCAGATAAATTCCTAGAGGTAAAAGTACTGGGTCAAATGGTATTTTTATTTTTGTTTTTGGGGTGGAACCTCCATACTGCTTTCTTCAGAGGCTACACCAATTTACACACCCACCAACAATGTAGGAGGGTTCGCATTTCTCCACATTTTCACCAAAATGTTTTATTTCTTGTCTTCTGGATATTGGCTATTCTAAGTGTTGTGAGGTAGTATCTCATTGTGGTTTTAATTTGCATTTCCCTGATGATTAGAAATGTGGAGCATTTTTTCATGTGCCTGTTGGATATCTATTTCTTCTTTGGTGAAGTGCCCATTCAGGTACTCTGCCCATTTATCAATTGGGTTATTTGATTTTTGGGTGTTGAGGTGTATGAGTTCTTTATATATCTGGGATGTTAACCCCTTATCAGATGAGTCATTTATGAGTATATTTTCACATACTGTAGGACGCCTTTTTGTTCTGCTGAAGGTGTTCTTTGCTGTACAGAAGCTTTTTGTTTGATGTAGTCCCACTTGTTCATTTTTTATTTTGTTTCCCTCCGAGGAGATGTGTTTAGGAAAAATTTGCTCATGTTTGTATTGAAGAAATTTTTGCCTATGTTTTCTTCTAAGAGTTTTATGGTTTCACAACTAACATTCAAGTGTTTGATCCATTTTGAATTTACTTTTCTATATGGAATTACACAGTAATCTAGTTTAATTCTCTTGCATGCAGGAGTCTAGTTTTCCCAATACCAGTTGTTCAAAAGGTAGTCTTTTTTCCCCATTGTATATTTGTGCCTCTTTTATCATATATTAATTGACCATATATGCGTGGGCTTATATCAGAGCTCTCTATGCTGTTCCACTGATCTACATGTCTGTTCTTGTGCCAGTACCAAATGGTTTTGATTACTCTTGCTTTGTAGTTGAGCTCGATGTTGGGGAGCATAATCCCCCAGCTTTGTTCTTTCTCAGATTGCTTTTGCTATTTAGGATTTTTTGTGGTTCCATATGAATTTTAGAACTATTTGTTCTAGTTCATTGAAAACTGCTAATTAGAAATTTGGTAGAGATTGCACTGAATCTGTAAACTGCATTGGGCAGGTTGGCCTTTATGACAGTACTAATTCTTACTATCCATGAGCATGGGATAGATTTCCACTTATTTGTGCCTTTAATTTCTCTCATAAGTGTCTTATAGTTCTCAGAGTATAGGTCTTTAACATCCTTGGTTAGGATTATTCTTAGTCGTTTTATTCTTTTTGATGCAATTGTAAGTGGAGTTGTTCTGATTTCTCTTTCTATTAGTTCATCATTAGTATATTTGAATGCTACAGATTTCTGTGTATTAATTTTGTATCCTGCAACATTGCTGAATTCACTTATAACCTCTAATAGTTTCTTGGTGGAGTCTTTAGGATTTTCTATGTATAATATCATGTCACCTGCAAATAGTGATAGATTTACTTTTTCCTTACAAATTTGGATGACTCTTGTCTCTTTGTTTTATCAGATTGTTGTGACTAGGACCTCCATTACTATGTTCAATAAAAGTGGTGAAAGTGGACATCCTTGTCTTCTTCCTCACTACTAAGTGTGATGTTGCCTATGGGTTTGTCATATATGGCCTTTATTATGTCGAGGTATGTCGACTCTATAACGAGTTTTAAGAGCTTTTATCATGAATGAATGTTGAATTTTGTCAAATGCTTTTTAAGTATCTATTGAGATGATCATGTAGTTTTTGTCCTTTTTGTCAATGTGGTGTATGACATTGATTGACTTATGTATATTGCACCATCCTTGCATCCCTGGAATAAATCCCACTTTGTCATGATGGATGATCTTTTTGATATATTCTTAAATTAGGTTTACTAATATTTTGTCAATGATTCTTGCATCTATGTTCATCAGGAATATTGGTTTCAAATTTTCTTTCTTGTGTGTGTGGTAACTTTGGTTTTGGTATTAGACGGATAGTGGCCTCATAGAATGAGTTTGGAAGTACTTCCTCCTCTTCTAATTTTTGGGATAATTTAAGGAGGATGGGTATTAGCTCTTCTTTAAATGTTTGGTAGAATTCAGCTCTGAAGCCATCTATTTCTGAGATTTTGTTTGTCAGGAAGTTTTTGATTATGAATTCAGTTTCATTGATGGTAATTTCTCTGTGCAGATTTTGTTTCTTCCTAGGTCAGTCTTGGAAGGTTGTATTTTTCTAGGAATTTTTCCACGTCTACATTGTCCAATTTATTGACATAATTTTTATAGTATTCTCTAGTAATTCTTTGTATTTCTGTGTTATCCACTGTGACTACTCCTTTATTTCTGGTTTTATTTGTTTACTCTTTTTTTCTTGGTAAGCCTGGCTAGGGTTTTATCTATTTTGTTTATTTTCTCAAAGGATCAGGTTCTAGTATCTCTTATTTTTCTATTGTTTTATTCTTTTCTATTTCATTTATTTATGCTCTGATGTTTATTATATCTCTTCTTCTACTTCCTTTGGTCTTCATTTGTTCGTTTTCTTGTCTTTAATTTTGAGTTAAGACTGTTTATTTGGGATTGTTCTTGTTTCTTCAGGTAGGCCTGTATTATTACGTACTTTCTTCTTAGAACTGCCACATATTTTGGGCTGCCGAGTTTTTGTTTTCAATTGTCTCTATGTATTTCTTGATTTCTATTTTAATTTGTTCATTGAAACATTGATTATTTAGAAACATATTATTTAGCCTCCATGTATTTGTAGGCTTTTTTGTTTTCATAGGCTTTTTTGTTTTCTTCATGTAATTTATTTCTAGTTTAATACCACAGTGATCTGAGAAGCTGTTTTGTATAATTTCAATCTTTTTGAATTTACTGAGGTTCTTTTTGTGGCTTAGTATGTGATCTATTATAGAGAACATTCCATGTGCCCTTGAGAAAAATGCATATGCTGCTGCTTTTGGGTGGAATGTTCCATAGATATTTGTTAAGTCCCTCTGATCTAATGTATTGTTCATTGTCTCTGTTTCCTTATTTATTTTCTGTCTGGTTGGTCTCTCTGTTGATGCGAATGTTGTGTGAAAGTCTCCTAAAATTATATGTTGCTTTCTATTCCCCCCTGTAATATGTTAGTATTTGTTTTACAGATTTAGGTGATCTTATGTTGGGTTCATTGATATTTATAATGGTTATATCCTATTGTTGGACTGACCTCTGTATCATTATTTAATATGCTAATTTTTCTTTTGTTATTTTATTTTGAAATCTTTGTCTGATATAATTACTGCTACTTCTGCTTTTTTCTCATTATTTGCATGAAATATATTTTTCTACCTGTTCACTTTTATTCCATATATCTCTTTGGGTCTGAAATGAGTCCCTTGTAGGCAGCACACAGATGGGTCTTGTTTACCCATTCTGCCACTCTATGTTTTTGATTGGTGCATTCAGTCCATTTACATTTAAAGTGAGTACTGAGAAACATGTACTTGTATCTATTTTATTAATTGTTTTTTTTGTTTTTATTATAGATCCTTTCTGTTTCTTTCTTCTTCTTTTGTACTCTTATCTTGTTACTTGATGGTTTTCTTTAGTTTTGTGATTGGATTTCTCTTAAAAAAATTTTTTTGTATCTATTATAGACTTCAGTTTGGCAGTTAGCAAAATCCAAGGATAGCTTTATTACTATATAAGAGTCCACCTTAAATTGCTCATTACTCTAATTCAAAAAATATATAAATTTTATTCTTCTTCATTCTCTTCTACACTTTTTATTAGATGTCATAATCTGCACTTTTTGAATATCCCTTGACTGATTCTGTGTACAGTTGATTTTGCTTCTTTTGTTTTGTTTAATTTCATACTTGCTTGGTAATTAAATGGTCCACTACATTTAGTGTGGGTTTATTTTCACAGATGAAAGCTGTTTAGCTTTAGGAACATTTCCATCTACCACAGTCCCTTAAACATATCCTGCAAGTCTGGCTTAGTGGTGGTGAATTCCTTCAACTTTTGTTTATATGGAAATTGTTTAACCCTTGCTTCAAATTTAAATGATAATCTTGCTGGGTGGAGGATTTTTGGTTATAGGTTGTTCTGTTTCAGTATATTAAGTATATCATTCCATTCCCTTGTGGTCTGTAAAGTTTCTCTTAAGAAGTCTGATGTTAGCCTGATGAGGATTCCTTTATAAATAATACTGTTTCTCTCTATGGCTGCTTTCAATACTCTCCCCTTATCCTTGATCCTTGCCTTTTTAATTATTATGCCTTGGTGTTGTCTTTCTGGGGTCCCCTTTGTTAGGAGTCTCTGCACTTCCATGACCTGAGTGTCTATTTTCTTCCCCATATTGGTTAAGTTTTCAACAATTATTTCCTCAAAGACACTTTCTATCCCTTTGTGTCTCTCTTCTCCTTCTGGTACTATTATGTGAATATTGTTTCATTTGGAATGGTCACATAGCTCTCATCATTCTTTCATTTCTAAATATCTTTTTTCCTTCTGCTCTTCAGTTTTGTTTTTCTCTCGTTCTCTAATTTCCATCTCATTCACTGTCTCCTCTAACTGTAGTAATCTACTCATATGTTTCATTTCATATACTGTATTCTTCAAGTCTGAGTGGCTGCTTTGCAGGTCTTTTATCACTTTATTGAATTCCTTCCTGACATCATGAATGTTTTTCTGTAAATCAGTGAGCAGGTTTATGACTTTTACTTTGAAATCTTTATCAAGAAGGTCGGTGATCTCTATTTCTATTTTCGCTCTTTCTGGAGTCCTTTCCTGCAGTTCTGTTTGGAACATACTCCTTTCCTTCATTTTTCAGGGTTTCTGTGTTTCTTCCTTTGTATTAGATTGCTCTTCTATGCTTCCTGGCCTACCGAGTAATGGCTTTATGAAGCAGTAATCCTACGATACCCAAACCTCAAGATTCCTTACTCTTCCATGCCCGGTTCTACTTTGCAGGAGCCCCAGCTGTTGCCATGCAGTGGGCAGGACTGCCTGTCTGTTTTTCTTCTGTAGCAGTTTGAGTCTGTGCTTCAGCCACCGCCTTTGTGATCAGCACAAAAGTCTCTACTGTGATTGCTCTTTTCAGGATGACCCTTAGCCTTTCTTACAGCAATGGCAGGGCTGTAGGGTTAATAGCATGGGTGGATCAATGTGTGGTTCAGGAGCAGGTTGGGATGCACAGCACAAGGCTTTGACATCCTTGGGGAGGAAGGAGCTCTTGGGACTGACTCCTGCAAGCATCTTCCCAGTTGAGCTTAAATGGAGCTGATAAAGCTGGGAGCATCTCCCTCTGCCTACCAGTCAGAAACGTCTGACACTGCTGCTGAGCCAATTGGGTTGGCTTGCCAGCAGTGCATGTAGGGAGGTGGCTTGGGGCTAAGTTGCCAGTGAAGGGGTTGGAGCACTTGGTGCTCTTGAGAATTCCTGACCTGTTTGGCCCAGAGAGGGCATGGCAGGTATTATCCACCTCCCCTTTCTCCTGAGGACAGAGCTCCATCCAACCCTTACCCCTGTGGAACCTCTCCCAATTCTGGCAAGTCCTGCATGTTGCCAACTCTGTTTTTGGTCTCAGGACCAGTGGAGCATGCCTGTCCTCCACAAGCAGCTGAGTATCAGCCTCCCAGAATACTCCACCTGTCCCTGGTGTCTAGCCCCACTAATCACTAGAACCCAGTGTAATTTGATCTCATGCTCCTGGAGCAAATCTTCAGGGCCAGGTGTGTAGCAATCCAAGGCTCCTATCCCCTCACAACTCTGTTTCTCCCACCTGTTGGCTTGGGTGGTGGGAGGGCTTGGGTCCCACTTGAATGCAGCTCTGCCACTTTACCCTTTTCTGTGTGGTCTTCTCTTCTTTCTGAGGTGTAGGTAGTATCTTCTGCAGTCTTCAGGTCATTTTCAGATTTAGTTGTATTTGCTGTATTTTCTTCTTTTATTTGTTTTTGGGAGGAGGCTCCACCTTGCCTTCCTACTCTGCCATCTTTTTCTCCACCCTCCCTGCATTCTAGTAAATTTGATGGATGACAGGTACCGTGAATTTTATCTTGTTGGGCTTCATATACTTCTATAGTCTTACAAAAACATTTGACTTTGTTCTGGAATGCAAATAGTTTTCTTGTAAACTGGTTGATCTCTTTTGGACTTGCTTTTAGAATTTGTTAGGCATAATAAGAGCAGTATATTTTTGTAAATTAACTTTCTGTGTGGTTTACAATGGTTCATGAATTATGTTTTCCAGTCTGGCTGGTGAGAAAAGGCACTATTGCTGGCCTGTATGAAAACTTAGTACTACTATTTCTAATTATATTTGACTGTTCTTTTCCAGACTTTCTTTCTTAGTATGTATGGGTATTCAGTATTCATTTGACAATTTTAGGGTATGTGCATATTTCCTGCATTCTCTTTCTGTGCATCTCTCTTCATTCCAACAGTCTTCCCTGCAAACTTAAGCCATTTTATTCTCCCTGGACTCAGTTTCATCTTCTCAACTCAGAGTCATTCCAGGCTCCGCCTGGATTCTTCCTCCTTGCACCACAGTCTAGTAACTTTCACGAGACAGTAATATAGCTCAGAAGGCTTCACTGTAATTCATTACCTGTGGTAGACAGTCTCTAAGGTGGCAATCTCATTATCTTACCATCTGGTTTTCATTCCTTTGTATAATCACTTCCCTTTGAATATGGGTGAGATTTGTGATTTTCTTCTAACCAAGAAAATATGACAAAGATGATAGGATGTCAATCTTTTGATTGTTATATTATAAAATACTTTATCTTGCTAGAAGATTCACTCTAGAGATTCTGCTTGATGTCTTGAAAAAGTAAGTGGCTACATTTTTAAAGCCCACATGAGAAGAAAATATTGGAGTCACCTAGGACTTGTAGGTAGCCTCTAGGAACTAATGATTGTGTCCAAATCTGTGGGAAGCTGCACGTTGGACATGGGGCTGCCTCCAGCTAACAGCCAAGAAGGAGCTAAGGCCTCAGGCTTACAGTCATAAAGAAATTAATTATTACAGCAAACTGAGTTTTGAAGTATATTCATCCTCACTCAAGCCTCTGTATATGAATACAGCCTAGCCAACACCTTGATTGCATCCTTGTAAGACCCTAAGCAGAAGACCCAGCTAAACTGTGCCTGGACTACAAATGCACAGAAATTATGATATAATAAATGCATGTTATTTAAGCTGCTAAGATTGTGATAATTTGTTGTGCAGCAATAGATATCTAATACAGTTGTTTCAAGTCCAGTGTAGTCTTGAAAGTCACTGTTGTTTCATATATTTATTTCAGTTATTTGGTCATTTCAGGTAAGAGCATAAATCCAGTCCCTATTAATCTAGGCCAGAAATGGAAGACCATGTATCAGATTTTAAATTTTAATTTAAAATAATAAAATATGAAAATTCAGTTCCCCAGTTGCAGTATCCATATTTGAAGTGATTAAGTCTAGGTAGATGTGTTAGTGGCAATTGTATTGGACAGCACAGTAGATATTTGAATTGAGTAAATGAATGGCAGTTATCATGACTCTGCATTCCCATTATTAGGATTCATCTCAGTGGAATATGTTTTTAGGCAATGTTAGTTGAGAAAAATGAGATGAAGAGCAATAGATACAGGGGTGCTAGATTAACTACAGAGCAGTTATTTTAGATCATGTGTATTATAAAGCCTAATACAGAAAAGTCATGAATGATGGAGCACTGGAGATAAGACACTAAAGAGGGACTTGAAAGGTGCGTGTGTGTGTGTGTAAAAGGTATTGAAAGGGGAAGTATTATAATTCACTCTAACGAACCTCCCAACTTCTCTCAAGAACTCTGATCACCACTATATTAATAACATTTTCCCCAAATGCATTCTTTCTTATACCTTATCTTGGTGAATGGAACTTCCATCTACTTAGTCAAAACAGTAAAAAATAAGAAATCACGTATAATTTTATCCACTCATTCATCCTCTCCACATTGAATCAGTTACTGAGTCCAGTAATTTATCTCCTTAACATCTATTGTGTTCACTTCCTTTCTCTCAATCCTCACTGCTCCTGCCTTAGTTAAGATCTTCATCATTTCTTGCTTGGAGTATGATAATAGTATCAGAATTGTGTTCTTAGCTTCAGTATAATTTTTTACAGCTTTGCTGGAGGTTTAACAATTTTATTTATTTTTTCCCAGAATCAGCTTGTTTATTCATTGATTTTCTGTAAACTTATTTTCAGTTTCATTAAATTCTGCCCATAATTTCCTTCCTTCTGTTGGCTTAGTTAATTTTGTGATCATTTTTCTATTCTCTTTTTTGTTTGTTTTTTCTTTTTGTTGGAATATATTTGATATACAATATTGTATTGGTTTCAGGTGTACAGCATAGTGATTTGATACTTAACACACATCACTAAAAGTTCACCATGATGTGTAGTTACCCCTTGTTACTATACTATTACCGGTTATATTCTCTATGCTGTACTTCCATTGCTGTGAATAATTCATCTTATAATTTAATGTTTGTGCTTCTTTATCCCCTTGAAGCTTCATTTTTCTAGTTTCTTGAAATACAAACTTAGAAGACCAGTTTCAATCCTCATTTCCAATGTAAGCATGTAGTGTTGCAAAATTCCTTCTCAGCCTTGTTTTAGTTATGTTCCACATACTTTCATATGCTACATTTTCATTTTCATTCAGTTTTATGTATTTCATTTCTTTTGAGACTTCCTCTTTGACTCATGGGTTCTTTAGAAGCACGTTTAATCTCTATGAAGTTAGTTAATGCCCAGGATATCTTTCTGTTATTGATTATTAGCTGGATTCCATTACAGCTAAGAGTACACATTCTGTATGATTTCTATCTTTTAGAGTTATGGATGTTTGTTTCATGGTTTTGAATAAGGTTTATCTTGGTTAATGTTTCATGTATCCTTTAAGACTATGTGTTATTTTCTTTATGGGTGGAGTGTTTTATATGTAGTCTATATATTTTGATTAAATCTTATTGGTTGTTTGTTAAAAATCTTCTTGTCCTCATTTACTTTCTATCTAATCTATCAGTTTCTGAGAACAGGGTGTTGAAGTCCCCATCTACCATTGTATATTTGTCTGTTTCTCCTTTCTGTTGCATCAGATTTTGCTTCATGTAGTTTCAAGCTCTGTTGCTTTGCATGTACACTTTGAGGATTGCTATTTTTTTCCTGGTTGATTGATCACTTTAAATTGGGCAATGCCTTCTTTGCCTCTAAAGTCTATTTTATCTGATGTTAATGTGGCTACCCACTCCTGATTTCTATGATTAATGTTTTCATGGTATATTTTTCCTAATTTTTAACTTTCAACTTACCTATGCTACTGAATTTGAAGTGAGTTTTTTTATAAACAGTATGAAATTGGACTATGTTTTCTTTAATCCACTCATATCTAGCTTTTGTTTGGTATATATTTAAAAGTAATTTTTTGTATATTAGGGCTTATGTCTACCATTTTATTTGTTTTCTGTCTCCTCTGCTTTGCATTCCTGTATTTCTATTTTCTTGCCTTCCTATGTGTTATTTGAACACGATTAGGATTCCATTTTGATTTAAGGGTTTTGAGTTATCATTTTGTATAGTTTTTGTAGTGGTCATTCTGGCTATTATAATACACTTAATGTGACTTGTCATAATGTACAGTTATTAGTATTTTAGCCCTTCTAGTGAAGTGTAGAAACCTTACTTCTGTTTAGGTGACTTTACCATCTTCCTTTAAATACCACCATCTTGTGTATCAGACAGATGGTGCTATAACTTGTTTCAGTCATCAAATATGATGTAGAAATCTAATTATGAGTAAGATTGGCATAATTCTGCTGTTTCTGTTATTTCTTCCTGCCTGGTGCCCACAGATTCCTTCTTCTACCATTTTATTTCTGTATGATGAACTTCCTTTAGCTGGTCTTTTACAGTAAGTCAGTTAACAACAAATTCTTTGTTCTCTTTCATCTGAGAATGTCTTTACTTTTCCTTCATTCTTGAAGGATAGTTTTTCCAAACATGGAATTATCAGCTGACAGTTATCTTCTTTTAACATGTGAAAAATATTGGTTTTCTGGCATCTAAGGTTTCAGATGAGAAATCCACTGTTATTTGAATTTGTGTTCTTCTATAAGTAGTGCATAATTTCTCTCTGGTTGCATTCGAAGACTTTTTTATCTGTAGTTTTCAAAGTTTAATTACGAGGTGCCTGGGTGTGGATTTTTTGCATTTATTTTTCTTTGTGTTAACTCAGCTTCTTCAATCTGTAAAGTTATGTTAATTTTTACAAAGTTTGGTAGTTTTCAGCCATTATTTCTTTGAATATTCTTTCAGAACTTTGTCTTTCTTCTTGTGGAACTTCAAAGATATAAATATTGAATTTTTTGTTATTGCCCCACAGAGTTCTTAGACTCTGTTTATTATTTTTCAGTGTATTTTCTCTCTGTTGTTCCCACTGGGTGGATTATATCAATCTGTCCTAAAGTTAATTAATTCTATGTTCTTTTATTACAACTCAAATACTGAGCTGTCCACCAATTTTTAAATTTAAGTTATTGCATTTTTCAGTTCTATAATTCTAATTTGGTTCTTTCATAACTTTCTTAATTGCTATCTTGAGATATTCTATTTTATGTTTATTTCAGATCATCTGTAATTGCTTATTGAAGCACTTTTACATGGATTTTCTAAAATCCTTGTCAGATAATTCCATTATCTAATGTACCACAGTGTTTCTGTAAGTTGATTGTCATTTATCCATTCAAGCTGTGATTTTTATGGTTCTTGGTATGCTGTTTGATTTTCAATTGTATCCTGGACACTTTGACATATTATGTTAGGAGATTTTTGGTCTAATATTTCATAATTTAAAATTATCTAAAATTATTTATTTTTCTAGGTCTTAAAATATACAACTAAGCTTCTATTAAGACACAATGTTGTTATATTTTTAACAAGTGAACATTTTACTCAATATATTACAAGACAGCAATTATTTGAACTTTACCTTTACATATTTATAATGAGTCAGAAAGGCAGGATGGAAATTTACTTTCCTATAGAAAACCTTCATTCATTCAGAGAGCAGATTTCCTGTAGTAGAGGCAGTTTTCATTTAAGTGTTTTGAATCACTTTCAGGCAATAGCCAAGGGTTGTAGGCAAGCTGTCTGTGTTAATTTGATTATTTGTAAATGAGACTTTCCATTGAGGACTGAAAATTCTTCAGATTTATCATCTCCAATGAAGACAGAAGAAAAATGAATGATTTATATCATTAAAAATATAAGAAGAAAATGTAGTGGTCACCAGGATCCAGGACAGGTTTGTTGAAAGGGAAGTCAGGCTAATCTTTCATCTCTTCTTTGGGGAAACCCAAGTAATAGATCAAGGGTCTGTCAGAATCTTGAGAATCTAATTTCAGAAAAACATTTGGAACATCTTCCAAAATAGTTTTATGGCAAGACAAGAGGTGGGATCAAATAGTGATACTCTAGGGGCATTTCTGTCTGGACAGCTGATAGAGGAGAATTAATTAGTGAAGCAATGGCAGCCTGGAGCACAGGCTAGAGCCCTGATGAGGGCTCAATCTTTTATGCTGACTTACTTGGTATAATGTATTTTTAAAGGACTTGGATGAGGCCAAATAAAACATGTGTATCAAATCTGTGGGTGGGAGAGTGACTGTGTCAGATGACAGGACTGGGTTTCAAAATGATTTGGATTGACTTGAACTTTAGGTGGCAACTGTACATAGGTTCAAGTTCATGGAGTAGATGTTGAGTCCCTATCAAGGCTGTAAATTTGGGGTTGGAAAGAGAGGCAGGAATTATTTTTATTTTTAAAAATTGAATATTTGCATTTTATTGAATTATAGTTGATATACAATATAATATTGATTTCAAGTACACAACACAGTGATTCAACAGTTACACACATTATTAAATCCTTACCCTAACTAGTGCAGTTTATTATCTATCAACATAGAAACATGTTACAGAACCATTGACTATATTCTCCATGCTGCACTTCCCTCCCATGAACAACTTACATCATGATTGAGATTTTTGTGCCTCTTTATCCCCTTTATCCATCCCACCTACCACCTATGGTAACCATCAGTCACTTCTCAGTGTCTATGAGTTTATACATTTTGTTCCTTTTGTTTTTAGACTCCACATATAAGTGAAAGCACTGGTATTTGTTTTTCTCCATCTGGCTTATTTCACTTAGCATAATACCCTCTAGGTTCATCCATGTTGTTTCAAATGGCAGGATTTATTTATTTTTTATGGCTGAATAATATTTCATTGTGTATATGTACCACATCTTTTTTATCCATTCATCTATTGATGGGCACTGGTTGCTTTTGTATCTTGGCTTTTGTAAATAATGCGGTGAAAAACACAGGGATGCATCTATCTTTGTTGAATCAGAGATTTTGTTTTCTTCAGGTAAATTCCCTAGAAGTGGAGTTACTGGGTCATATTATATTTTTATTTTTAGATTTTTGAGGAACCTCTGAACTACTTTCCATAGTGGCTGTACCAATGTACATTCCCAACTTTTGGTATTATTTAAATAATTTTATGTTTTCTCTGGCAGTTACCCAGTTATGTTTAGCTCACATGTCCTGGAATACTTTTATGTGCTGTGGTCCCAATGATACTTTAATTTTCAGAAAATCTGTTGTACTATTTTAATTTGCTTGATTTATTTGGTGCCACTTGGGCTTCCACTAATCCCTAATGCTTCTACCTGAGGAGACAGAAAGGCCTTCTCCAGTCCAAGTGATTGTTATAGGGAGAGTCCCTTTGTTGGTACCATCCAAGAGACTGGTATCTCTAGGTGGGAAAATAGATTTTCCATCCTTGCTGGGCTGGGCATTTACAGTGTCTTGATCACTTTTGGAGATGCTAACCAAGCCACCTGGCTTCCTGGGTGGGTGAAAAATTATCTGACTTACAGGGAATAAAGAGGCTTCCTAAGCCATGCTGGGTTTTTTTATGGCATTAACTCCCTTTGCATTGCTGTCTTGTGTCTTTGAGGGATGAAAGGTTCAGGTCTAGCATGGAAGAAGAGCACTTCCCCTGGCTGCCTATTCTCATTGATATTTCCAACTGATGTCCTTTGCTAGTGTTCCCAGACTCACTTCATGTTGTTTGTGGGACTCCCATCCCATCAGCAGGATGACTGAGTTTACCTAAGTTGTACTATTTTGTTAGATTGGAGGTTATGAGATGCCTGGCCTGAGTCACCATCTGCCCTTACATGGGAGACAAAATACCCTGCAGTTCCTCCAAGTCCTGGTGTCCCTAACAAGTTGCTATCTTTCCATCTTTCAGAGTTTCCTTTGGTGGCCTACTATACTAATTCCATGGTTTATAGTTCTATTTTGTGGGGAAGAGAAGGGAGAATAGAGTATACATAATCCTGTCTATTACTAAAGTCATAGCTTCAGCTTTATTATCCCTAAACATATCAACCATACAATAACTTGAGTTATCTTTATAAAAGTCTATTCATGTCTCTTTTACAATTAAAATATTGAAGTTTCCCAACTATGGACAAGTCATCCATGTAAGAACTTATTCACTATGTAAGAACTTGTTCACCATGTAAGAACTTGTTCATTACGCTTCAGAAGATTGGAGACTGTTGAGAATTAGGATTGAGGTTGATTAATGATTGTACATTGAGTCCCCTATACAGAATTTTATTGTTGTTAACAACCATTTGATCAATAAATATGAGAGATGCACTCTCAAAAAAAAATGCAGATTTTTGTGTCCTACACAGACCAACTAAATGACATCTTTTTGGAAAACACAATTTTAATGAAATTCTGTTATATTAACATAAAAATCACAAAAGTGGTAGCAGAAATCCAGAAAAACAAAATAAGATAGTTAAAATATTAGTTACTCATCATTTCTAAAAACTGAATTTCACTAATAGTAAGTAGTAATGTAAATTATTTAATGTTGATTGAGATGGTTATTTCAATCATGATTCAATTACATGATCAAATTAACTGGACTAGTCAGATGTAGAAACACTGTATTTTATGAATTATGTTTGAATGCTTTTTAAAATTGCAAAAATCTGCTCAAAGTTTATAAAACATTCTGATTACTGCATTTTATTGAAGTATATGTATTGTAGTATATTATGATCTCAAAATATGTACTTTGCGATAATGCAGTCTTATTAAGGTTCAGTTTTCCACATATATAATTATCATGACAATTTTTCTCAATGGTATTCCTACTAACAACACAGAGGAAAACCAAATTGTTGCTTTAAATTAAACATTACTTACTGCTCTTTTTCTGGAACACCCTGTAATCCAAGGCACAGTAAGGTTTCCTGAAATCTGTGGAAACAACAAATAGAATCTCATTAAAGTATGCAGCAACACTACTTCTACTTAGAATGTTGATCAGCACCAAAGAATGTATATAAAATGTTAAGACAGGTCTACATTCAAAGCATATTCCCCATATAGATAATGTTGTTTCCTTATTGAACACAGCAGTTTTAAATGGCCTTCCTCTGTGGGAAAATTTGAAAGTGGTGCAGTTACCCTGGAAATTTAAGAATATTTCTAGAGCATTGTTGGGGTCTGTAAATATGGTTAGGAAATCTGTGGTCAATAAAATATAATAAAAATGCAGTTCTCTGTGGAGTAAGTGATTTACAATAATCAAATTATTAACTATAGTTGTCATGCTGTATATTAGCTCTCTAGATTTCTTTATTCTACACAACTGCAAGTCTCTTTTTAAGTAGAAATTATTAAGATGAATAGCCAGCAACACCTGAATACATCATCATTGCCACACAAGGAGATTGGTGTTACTCCTGCTGGATTCTGGGGAGTGTTTACAGAGACCAAGGTGGTCTTGTGGGCTGTGGCTCAGTTAGCTTAAACTTAGCCATACTTTCTCCTGGGGCACAGAAGGATTGGGGAGTACTCTAAACTCTCCACTTGCCCTCTCCTCCATCCCAAATGTGAATTTCCTGAGAAACTGAGAATTCAAATCAGCCTTGTTAAGTAGTGGTGGTGGAAAAGTTGTATTCAACCAAACATTTATTGTTTAAGATATAGTATATTCAGTGATGGCCTGGGAATTAGCATTATACCTACTTATAAGGAGTGATAATCAGTCAATGTAAATGGTAAAGTAATATCCTCAATCACTAAAACTTCAGGTACATTATTATTGTCTCTGGCCACTAGATGTGTCATTTTACTTTGAGTTCAAAATATATCAATATGCTAGGGATAGGCTACAAATTATATAAATACCAAATAATGTTTTAAGGAAAGAATATTTTAAATACATTTACTCAATTTAAAATCTAATTACAGCAAAATAGCAATTAACTAGAATGCCTGAAAGTCATGAGGAGGTTTGAATAATTGATTTTTTTAAATAGTGAACTGAGAATGATACACTTCTACAGAAAAAAAAATCTAAATGTATACTTTCTTGTTCTCCCATGAATACTTGGTATAAAATATAATGTTTGTAAAGTAAGTTGATTGTTAGCCTCAGTGAAGGAAATAAATCTGCTAATATAATCACATAATATATGCTTGAAAAAATAGGTATCCAACTATTTTGAATTATCTGGGTAAACACTCCCATTTATTAGAAAGGATAATTGAGGACCGGCAATATAAAGTTGCTGTAGAAACTCTGTTAAACCAAACGAATTTGAAAAAAACACCATAAACCACTAACTACTGAAAAGTCATATATGAAATAGTAAAAATGATACATATAATAAACATGGTAACTGTATTTCTTTAAAAATTGAAATTATACATTTTAAGAATATAAAATGTGGTTTTCTACATAAGTCAATTGTGTATAACCAAGAAATTGAACAATTACTATAAGTATATTAATACACAAATATAAATTTCATGTGACATGGGAAGAAATGAAGTTCCCCTTTTTTGTTTTATAATTCTACAGAACCAGTTACATAATACTCAAATGCTATATTCAATTACCATTTATTGTTTACTTCAAATCTGTCCTTCATTTCCTTTTATTCTGGCAAATATAGTAGCTGAATTTGTAAGCTTTTTGAAATCATACTGTATAAATGTTTCCTTCAAATTTGGAAGTTTTGTTTGGTACAACAGTATGACAAAGTTTCTCACTCACCAAAACCTATAAAATGCAGTATTTCAAATGATCAGGGTGATATAATTCTTGTTTAAATTCCAAACACATTTTTCAACTCCCTGGTTTGGAAAACTGCAAAATGAATCTATAAGGGGACAAGAGTGATTTAAAAAATTTATAAAAATTCCAAAGGAGAAAACTTAGGAAACTATAAAGTCATTACAATGCTGTTGTTACTGTTGAAAGCATTTTGGGAACTTTTCTTTTGGAGTTGTCAATCATGGCTCACCAAGAAATTATGTCTCATTACTTCACATTCCCTTTGTTTTAACTGAAAATATAACAGCCCAGATTGAACATACATATTATTCAGTAAACATGGCTCAGAACAAATTCTATTTTCCAAAATCAGATTTTCTCTCAAAGATTAAGATTTTTCACTACTGAAAGTATTTAAAAGAATCTCATGGGCCCTTAAAGAAACTGTAATTCTAAAAGAACTTAAAAAACTTTTAAACAAATTTAACATTATTAAAATCAGTATAGATACCTTTCCAAGGTAAGTAATTTGAATTCCGTTCAAATATTTATCAGGCATCTCTTCTGTATCCAGCACTATTTTAGGTGCTACAGGAAATAAAAAGATGAGTAAAACATAATTTCCTGGAGGGCAAGAGCCATGATCTCAGAGAGAGAGATAAGGCAGGTACCTGAATGATTTAATACAAAGAAAACTATGATAAATATCGTAAGGTAGGTACAATAAATGATGTGCAATAGAAGTTCAAGATATGGCAAAATCACATCAACTTGAGGACTGTTATCTCAGCTGAACCTTAGAGGATAAGCAGAATTTCTATAGACAAAATTAAAAAAAATAGTATCCTAGGGAAAATGGCAAGAGCACAGTGGAATAAAAGACTAGGGTGTGTATAGGAATGGTCAGTTCAACTACAAGTGGAAAGAGAGCTGGAGTCACTTAGTGGAGACCATAAATACAGAGGGACATTCATATCTAATTCTGTAGAAAATGGGAAGCCATTGAAGGGTTTAAAGCAAATTAGTTGTATGGGCAGATTTATATTTTTATACATTAGGATGATAGTTTGACTAAATGTATATGGTAAATTGAAGAAGTATGGAAACCTTTATAATAGTTTAGGCAAGAGGCAATCCAGGCTTGGAAGTAGGGTAGGGAGGTAAGAATTGAGAAGAAAGTATAAAACATATTTAAGAAAGGTCTTGAGCATAAGACAGAAGAAAGCTAGACAGTTTCACAACTAGTCAAACTGTGTAATAGTCTTTTTATGACCATCACAAAACTGCCTCCCCAAATGGCTGGCCTGCTCAAACTAATGTAGAGTTGGATAGTCACAACTGTGGATGTGAATGCAAGTAAGTGCTTAATATGTTGGAAATATTCTTCTTTTAGCTGAGAATAGATACATTAAAGGAGGTCACACACTTACTTGGATGTAAACTGGAGTCACATCATTTGGATAGTTAAGGCTTGTGAATCCAACTATTATACACCTATCTTTCTCATGGAAAATTATACTTAAAATAGATAACATATATTAGCTTTATAAATTATATACATTACCATATATGGTGATGCATTTTGAGGAAGGCATTTATATAATTATTTTATGGATGATTTAAGGAATTTTTACTATATTTAATCTTACAATGTAGACACCACATATGACTGATATAATATTTCTGCTAACTGTAAAATTCTTAAGGGCAAGGTATCAAGTTTAAAACAATTTAATCTAATTATTTTTACATAGTCACAGAGAGAATATACTTACAAAACATGTTTATTTGATTTAAAAATATTTTTACAGTAAAGACTATTCTACACATTTGCTGGATATTGTTTAGAAATTCTCATACCAGCTTATATGTCTGGTAAAGCTCCTATCTGAAGTATATTTTATGTGAGCCAGGAAAATTTATATATTATTTAGCATGTCATTAAATGGAATTTGATTAACTGAAACAATCAGACCATAACCATGCCTCTCAGCAAAGCTTAGCAGTAAGAGGTTCATTTATCAATATTTTAGTTTCTATAAATTGCTTTGGTATCAGTTGAGCATTAAAACCTATGAATCATTTTGCTTTAATCAGCAGGGCTTTCAAGATATTTTTCAATTATGAGGTATTGAGCATAGAAGACACTACTGGACTACTGGGCATTTGGTAGACAATCAGTAAATATGTGCTCACTGAATTAACTTGAACTTTCATTTTTCACTAGCTTCACTTTCTGAAAATCAACAAAAGGCCAAGAGTGGAAATATACAGAGAGATTACTACATTGGGTAAGCATCTGGGAGAGGGGAGTAAGTTGATTCTGGTTGAGAACAATGTGTTCTGAAGCAAAGAAGGAGAAATATGCTGGCTTATTTTAAAACATTTCTCCCATTCTTTCTGCCAATTCTGGAAGAGCTTTCAGAAATTTAATAAGCTTTATGAATTAAAATTTCAATTCTACAGCTTTTGGCCAAGCAACTAACACCATTTTTAAGCATACAAATTTTTCTTGTATTAAGTGCTAAGAAAAGTATACTAGTATACAAAGTTCTTGCAATTGACAACTAAGATGCTCTTTAAAATTTTTTTACATAATTTTAGTAGCTAAAATTTCATAAACCACTAGAGATTAAAGTCAGCAAATCTGGAATTCCAAGATGTTGTAATGAAATTATAAAAGTACTCAGATATAATATAACTAACCTTATTTCACCATACTGATTCTAGAGATAGTGGCTGTCAAAAACAATGGAAATATATATGTAAAATAATATAAATTAATATGTATAATGATTATTGTCTGATCTAAAGACCCAGGGGAATATATAATTACAAATCTGGATTCCTTAAAATTATACCTCTAACATGATTTAAAATACCGTAACTCATGTTAAAAGAGATATTTGAGAAAATATAAACTTTCTTTACTAACTTTAGAGAATGAATTTTCAAATATCAGCTTTAAGTTCTAAATATACAACTGAAATGAAATGTTTTAATACATATAGAATATCAGTTACCCAAAATAATAGCAAAAGCTTTACAGCTCTTATCAAACTATGATCCTTGCTGTACTGGACTAGTGTTCTTAATGTGAATCATGGTTCCATGTCTTTCCTTTGTACATGGCTTCTTGTTGAACAAAAAAATACGCATTTAAAAGAAATGAAACACCCTGACTGCTCATTGCACTAACAGTATATAGACTGATATTTATAAAAACAAATAGCAGATGCCAATAACATGAAGGACTATGCAGCTCAAGCCTGATTCACCCATGGAAACTTTTAGTAATTCGAGACTAATAAGAATAACATTATGGTAGCTTTATAAATCAAAGATTTATATCACCAATCAATAGCCCAATCAAGAAAAATCCACATTCAAAAATGTAGGACATTTTATGGTATTTTTACTTGACCTTGTCATAAACCCTCCCCAGTGGAGCATGACATGGTTTAGAGGCAGTGTTGGCCTGGTCACCAGCCCCTTATGTGAACCAGAGAGAGTATAACAGACTGATTTTAAAACACTTTAACCTGGCTTTGAATTTCCTGAGAAAGTCATCTGTTTAGTGTCTAACTTAGAGCTCAGAAAGCCAAAAGTGGCATGGCTCATATCTCAGGCTAGGGGAAGTGGCAGAAAGCATCAGGCAAGACTCAAGAAAACTGTGAGAATACTACAGACTCACATACACATGGAAAAAGACATTACTGATTGATTAGTGTAATAGACCAGCCAATGGTTCTAGGAGAAGCAAGACTGAGACTCTTTGGGAAATTAACACATTTAAAAGCAGCCATATGTACAGGGAAATCAGTAAAAAGCATGCACACAGGACTAGGGAAGACGCATACCTTAAAATGATCCACAAATACCTTAGACCTTTACACGAGGGTAATTAGTGAAGATCTTCAACTGCACAGACACAGATTGCAAAGACTGGAAGAACTGGTTGATTTTTCAAATTTTAATAACAAAAAGTCATAATGAATACAATGAAATAAGAAAACACTGCCTATTAAAAGGAACAAAATTAATTTCCAGAAAATATCCCTGAAGAAACAGAGACATCAGACTTACTGGACACATACTTTTAAGGAACTATCTTAAATATGCTCAAAGAACAAGAGGAAAATATGGAGAAAGAACTACGGAAATACAGGGAGGTGACATATGAACAAAATGAGAATATCAACAAATAGACGTTATAAAGAGAATTAAATATATGTCTTGGAGCTGAAAAATAAAATAGCTGAATTTAAAAATTCAATAAAGAAGTTCAACAGAAGACTGGAAGAGGTAGAAGAAAGAATCAGTGAACTTGAAGAAAAGTCATTTTATATAATTATGTTTGAGAAGCAAAAAAGAAAAAGAATGAAAAAAAAAGTGAACAGGGCATAAGGAACTAATGGGAAATCAACAAGCAGACCAAAACATCCATTATCATTTTGGAAGGCCCAGAAGGAAAAGAGAAAGAGAGAAAGAGGCAGAGATACAATATGAATACATAATAGCTGAAAAACCTCCCAATATGAGGAAAGCCATTGATATACAACTCTAAGAAGCTCAGTGAACTTTAGGTATGATAAACCGGAGATGCATATGGAGACATGTTGCCATCAAACTGTCAAAAGACAAATACAAGGTATGAAACGTGAAAGCATAGAAAGTGAATCATTACACTCAGGGGATTCTCCATATTATCATAAGATTTCTTAGTGAAAAAGCTTACACATGAGAAGGGAGTTGGATGATATATTTAGTGCTGAAAGAAAAATATTATCAATGGAGAATTATATACCTAGCACAACAGCCCTTCAAAAATGAAGGAAAAATTAAGACATTTCCAGATAAACATGAGTTAATTTATTACCAAAATAACTATCCTGCAAGAAATGTTAAAGGGAGTCCTTCAAGTTGAAATGAAAGGATACTAGAAATTAAATCAAAGCCATATGAAATTATAAATTATTCCAGTAAATACATGAACAAATATAAAAACCAGTATTGTTATAATTTTTGGTTTGTAAGTCCACTTTTCATTTTCATACAGGAATTTAAAGACAGGCATAAAAATAATTTTAATGTTAAATCTATGTTAATGAATACACAATATAAAAATGTAAATTGTAATATCAATAACAAATGGGAGGGCAGAGTTGTAAAGAAGTTACGTCTTTGTATGCAATTAACATTTTTAGTAGGTTAGTATAAATATAAAGGAGATTGCTATAACTTTAAGACATATATGTAATTCCTATGGTAATAAAGAAATATCTATAGAGTATATACAAAAAGTGAGAAGGAAATTTCAAAATAAAGGTTTTTGAAAAAAGAAAATTAACTAGAAAGAAGGTACTAATGAAGGAAATGAGGGACAAAAGTATATATAGCATACATAAAATAAGTAACATGGCTTTTCAAAGGATTATTCACAATAACCCAGTGGGGTTTATCCATGGAGTTGAAGGTTGGTTAAACATATGAAAACTAATTAATAGTGACATCACCAAGATGGGACATAGGTCATTCTTGACTTTGCTCTCCCACAAGAGCAAATAACTATTCTTGGACAAGATACCACTGATAAAATCATAGAACACAGGTGTGAGGCTGAAATATGTCTCTGAAACACATATATCAAGACAGACTGCATTAGATATATAAGAGGAGTGGCTACATGCTGACCACACTGCCTCTCCCCAAGGTTGCTGCAGCAGACCACTGACTTCTCCTCTGAGGCTACAGTTCCTTCTGTTGGAAAAGAGAGCCTAGGGTGAACATCCAGCGCCTCCAGCTTTGTGGGTCACTTTTTGGAAGCCCACATGCTGGTACTGTCCCACAGGAATTGTGGAAGTATCTGCACTGCTTAGCCACTATGAATATGGTTGTGACAGAGATAGAATGAAGGGCTTAAAACAACCAACACCTTGGATTTTGGCCAACTGAACACCAAACTGCAGCACTCAAGTAGTCAGAACTGGTGGCTTTTTTCATCTGCAGAGGCAAGACAGGGGTGCAGTCTGAGCAGGGAAATTGGCAGTGTCCAGGTCTTCCTGATTTGGGTCCTCAAAGAAACAGCCTTTCTTCCTTGGATCCAGGTCTTCCCCCATCCATGCAGGAGCTAATTTTTAAGCTTGACTACTGCTGAATGTAGGTCCCAGCTATATACAAGAGAGCCTGGCTGAAATACCTGGAGACCTGCACAGTCCAGCAATGATGGAGCAGAGGGTCCAGAAGGCAGAGCTGGTCATACACAGAGCAATGCCAGTGGTCCCATTTACCCAGGGAATGTAGTGGTGCAGATTGGCTTGAATCAGAACAGAAAGAAAGAGCCTTTCCAGCCTTGGAGACTGTTTTCTCCAAGTAAGTAGAGAAGCTATTTCATAGTGTGAACCATTGCTGAATACAGTATTCAACCTGACCAGTCAGAGAGCCTAGACAAAGCACATGGAAGCTTCATAACTCTATCAACAACCCTATTCATAGTGCCACTTAAATAGAGAACACAGCCCATGGATTTCCTAATCTGCAGAGCAGGATCAGTGGCCTTGTCCAGCCAGAGAATTCAGTGTATAATCTTGCCTGATTTAAGCTCCCAAACAAGGAAACATGCAAGCACTGGCACCTGTTCTGTGGCCCTCGGGGCAAGGAATCAAATTCATAGCCACACTTACTACTAAGTATAGTACCCAGACCTGACTGCCTAGTAAATCTGTCCAGACACCCAAGCAACTATGGAGCATGTCCTACAGCCACATATGGGCAGAAAATCAAGGCAACTGTCTTATCTAACTGTTCTCAGCCAATGGAATCCCACCCAGACTCAGAGCTTGGGCAGTGACCTTGCCCCAAAGGAGACTTCATAGCTAGTCCCACCTACTCAAGTACATTAAATCAGACATACCCAGAAACCCAAACAACTGACTAGTGAAGAACTGTCTCTAACAAAGAGAACACATAAAGTCTGAAGAGGAGGCTGCTTACTCAAATGTTTAGATACAAACATAAGGAGTTAAGGGTCACAAAAATCAGATAAACATAACAACAACAAGGAAAACTGATAAGGTGAAAGTAACTGACCATAAAATGGAGATCTATGAACTGTCAAAAAACAGAGAATAATCTTCTTAAAGAAGTTTAGTTATGATAATAGTAAGACAATTAAATGAAATTAAGACAATTAATATGTGAGCAAAAAGAGAATTTCAACAAAGAAATAGGAACCATTAAAAAATTCTAGAGTTGAAAAATATAATGACTGAACTGAAGAATACATTACAGAAATTCAAAAGCAGACTTGATCATGCAGAAGAATCAGTGACCTAGAAGATAGAACATTTGAAATTATCCACTTAGGGGAACAAAAAGAATAAAGAATGAAAAAGAAACAAAGCCAATGGAGTTTATAGAACATAAAAGAAACAATGTCCACATTATGGGAATTCCAGAAGGAGAAAAGAAAGAGAACTGGAAAGAAAGTATATTTAAAGCAATAATGACTGAAAGCTTCCCAAATCTGAGGAGAGAAATAGAGATCCGGATACATGAGACCCAAAAGTTCCCAAATATGTGGAACTCTGGTATGGCTACACTGAGATGCATTATAACAAAGTTGTGAAAAGTAAAAAATATTTTGAAAGCAACAACAGAGAAAAGAGAAATTACATTCAAGGGAACCCCCATAAGACTATATGCAGATTTCTCAACAGAAACTTTTTAGGCCAGAAGAAAATAGAATGATATATTCAAAATATTTAAATAAAAAAAACTGTAAAACAAAAATTTTGTACAGAAATGAAGATGAGATTAAGATATTCTCAAAACAAAACAAAACAAAAGCTGAGGGAGTTCAACACAAGTAGACATGCCTTACAAGATGTGTTAAAGGGAGCTCTTTGGAAGTAGAAAGATGCTAAATAGCATTATAAAAGCATAAGAAGTTACCATAAAATGCACGAGTAATCATAAATATATAATCAAAGTTAGATCCTGTAATATGACAGTGGGTGTGCATAATTTACTTATAACTGTAGTTTAGATGTTAAAATGCAAACAGTAAAAAATGACCATAGCTACCAAAAATTGTTATTGTTTACACAATATAAAAATATACAAACTGGAGAGAAAAGTCCAAGATGGAGGTGCAGAAAGAACCTGAAACCACCTCTTACCATGTACACACCAATTCTGTGTACAGATACAGTATAAATCCTTAAGAAGAACTAAATCCTGATTGAACAGCCTCTGCACAACAAGGGATAGAGAAACCACATAAAAAATGGCAGGAGAGATGGAAACATGGTAATGGCAGGAACGTATTCCCATCACAGTAGCCTGAAGTAGGGAGGGATATCACTGAGGTACCCATGTACAGATTTGCCTGCATTGAGACACAGCGAAAAAACTGTGGGTTAACAAGAAAGTAAACTACAAGTGAAGGAAGCCAGTTTTCAGGATTAAAGCACCCAAAAAATTCTGTAGGAAATGTAAGAACTCTCTCTGGGATAGGAGGTACTCAGAATCCCCATTATTTACATTCCCTAACACATTGAGAACAGTGAGGAGAGCATGGTCCAGAGGCTGACACCACTCCAAATGTACTTTGAGGTGGCCACACCATTTCTGACTGTGCTCAAAAGTGCCTGCCAGATCCAGTAGTCCAACCAAGGTAGAACCAGTGCGGCATACAGCAGGATGCTCCGAGCCTATGCACCAACTCCAGCCCTGACCAACTCATTATCATGTACCCAGCAGTACTTACTGGAATTTCCTGGACAGTACCCACTGTCCTAACAGCTCTACAGTGTGCCCGAGCCCAGTGCTCATCTGAACTTCCCCAGAGTGTGCACACTTGCATCCTGGGTATCCTTGCACCCCTGGCTAGAACGCACCAGGACATCCCTGGACCACATCCCAACATGACCTCCAACCAGCCAGCCAAAACTGCCAGGCACCTGCAGTCTACCCATGGAACAATGCTATACAAAGAGATTCTTTCAAGATGGGGCCAAGGTAGCCATTTTGCCAAATTCATAGGAACAAACACAGAAAGTCAAAGAACAAAGACAAAACTACAAAAATGAATTAAATGGAATGGAGTTAAGCAATATACCTGATAAAAAGTGTGAAGTAATGGTAATAAAGATGCTCATCAGACATGGGAGAAGAGAGTATGCACTCAGGGAGGACTTCAGTAAAAAGGCAGAAAACATTAAAAAGAACAAATCAGAGTTGAAGAATAAAATAAATGAAATAAAACATATTATAAGGAATCAACAGCACATTAAATGATGAAAAAGACAGGATCAATGATATGGAAGACAGAGTAATTGAAATCACTCAAGCTGAACAACAGACAAAAAGTAATACAGAGAAATGAAAATAGGTTAGGGGACTTCTGGGGTAAGATCACACGTACCAATATTCACATTACATGAATAACAAAAGTAGAAGAAAGGGGTGTAAAAATAAGTGAAGACATAGTGGCTGAAAATGTCCCTAACCTGGTGAAAGAAGCATCTATCAGAATCAAGGAAGCACAGAGAGCCCCAAACAAGATGGACCCAAGGAGGTCCACACCAAGAACCGCATTGATTAAAATATCAAAGATTAAAGATAGAGAATTTTAAAAGCAGAAAGGGAAAAACAATAAGTTACATATAGAAAAACCCCTATAAGGCAATCAGCTGATTTTCTTTTAGCAGGAACATTTCAGGCCAGAAGGAAGTGGTGTGTTATATTCAAAGTGCTGAAAGAAAAACACTTCAACCAAGAATACTGTACCTTGTGAGGTCATCATTTAGAATTGAAGGGGAGATAAAGAGTTTCCCAGATAAAAAAAAAAAGAGACATGAGTTAAGTACCATTAAACTAGCTCTGCTAGATATATTAAGGGACATCTTTAAGAAGAAAAGTAAAGGCTATAACTAGAGGCAAAAAATTTATGAAAGGAAAATCATTTTGCTAGTAAAAGGAAACACATTGTAAAGGTAGAAAAATCACTTAAAATCTAGCATGCAGGTTAAAAGACGAAAGTAGTAAATCAAAAAGTTAGGTAAGGGAATCACTAAACAAAGAGATGTTAAATAAGACATCATATTCATAAAAAGTGGAGGAGGGTCAATAAAAATATATTGCTACTAGAATACACTTAAACATAAGCAACCATCAACTTAACATACAATGCTGTCTGTATATGTAGAATTCCATACATGAAACTCATGGTAATCACAAAACAAAAACCTATAATAGATAAACAAAAAACAAAGAGAAAGGAATCTAAACATAACACTAAAGGAAGTGATCACACACAAGAGAAGAGAGTAAAAGAAGAACAAAGGATAAGAACAAATAGAAACAAAACTAGAAAACATTTTAAAAATGGAAATAGTATATATATTCAATAATTACTCTAAATACAAATGCTACAATAAAATCATAGGGTGACCCAGACTATGCACCAACTCCAGCACTGACCCATCTATATGCTACCCACAAGAGATACATTTTAGACCTAAAGACATACACATAATAAGAGAGAATGGTTGGGAAAAGATATTCCATGCAACTGAAATTTTTTAAAAATGCTGTAGTAGTACTTGCATTAGAAAAAACAGAGTTTGAAACAATGACTGTAACAAGAGATGAAGGCCATACCATGATAATAAATGATAAAGGGTTCAACCTAGCAAGAAGATAAAATAGGTATAATTATGTACTCACCCAAAAAAGCAGCACCTAAAGATATAAAGCAAGTATTGAGACATAAAGAGAGAAGCTGACAGGAAAAAACTTGAAAACTAATGAAAATAGAACAAAATGGATCAAAATCTCTGGGGCTCAGCAAAAGCAGTTCTAAGAGGGAAGTTTATAAATGTACAGGCCTATCTCAAGAAATAAGAAAAATTTCAAATAAACAATCTGAGAGTACATCTAAAGGACCTAGAAAAAGAAGAGCAAAGAAAAATGTTTGTAGAAAGAAGGAAATAATAAATACCAGAGTAGAAAAAAATGAAATAGAGATTAACAAATAATGAAAAAGATAAATAAATTAAAAGCTGGTTCTTTGAGGAGATAGATTGATAAGGCTTTAATTAGATTAATCAAGAATGAAATTGAGAAGTCTCAAATAAAATAATAAATGAAAGAGAAGCAAACACTGACACCACAGAAATACAAAGGAATTTAAGAGACTACAATGAAAAATTATGTCAATAAATTGGACAACCTAGAAGAAACGGATGTATTGCTAGAAACATGCAATTTTACAATAATGAAATAGGAAGAATAGAGAATATAAACAGACCAATTACTAGAAATGAAATTGAATCTGTAATTTAAAAAGGTCCCAGATGGCTTCACAGGAGAACTCACCAGACATTTAAAGACTTAATACTTATCCTTCTCAAACTGTTTAAAAATTTTGAAAGAGTAAAACTTCCAAATCCATTCTACAAGGCCAAAATGACCCTGATACCAAGACCAGACAGACAATACAAAACAAGAAAATTATAGGCCAGTATCTCTAATGAACATAGATGCAAAAATCCTCAACAAAATATTAGCTCACTTAATTAGAAAAACAATAAAAGGATCATTAGCCATCACCAAGTGGGATTTATTCCAATGATGGAAGGATTGTTCAATTTCTCCAAATAATTTCATAAAATTAAAATCCAGTAAAGAAAAAAATCTCACAAAAGTATGTATAGAGGGAACATGCCTCAACATGATGAATGCCGTACATGACAAAGCCATAGCTAGCATCATAATCAGTGGTGAAAAGCTGAAAGTTTTCCCTCCAAGATCAGGAACAAGACAATCATACCTATACTCAATACTTTTATTCAACATTGTACTGGAAGTGCTAGGCAGAGCAATCAGACAAGGAAAATAAAAGGCATCCAAATTGATAAGAAGGAAAATTGTCACTGTTTGAAGATGGCATAATACCATATATAGAAAACCCTAAAGACCCTATGAAAACGCTATTAAAATTAATAAATGAATTCAGTAGTTTCAGGATACAAATAAACATATGGATCCCTTGCACTTCTATATACTAATAATGAACTAGCAGAAAGAGAAATTAAGAAAACAATACCACTTACAATGCATCAAAAACAATGAAATATCTAGGAATAAATTTTTAACCAAGTAGGTGAAAGACCTGTACACTGATAACTATAAAACACTGATGAAAAGAATCAAAGACTATAATAAATGGGGAAAAAATGTCCATACTCATGGGTAGGAAAAATTAATATTATTAAAATGGCCATATATCACAAAGAAACCTACAGATTCAATACCATCCCTATCAAAACACTAGTGACATTTTTCACAATGCCAGAACATTAATACTAAAATTTGTGCGGAACCACATATGATAGGACCCTGAACAGCCAAAACAATCTTGGAAAAGAAGAAAGATGGAGGTAGAACACTTCTTTATTTCAAACTATACCACAGAGCTATAATAAAAGTGGTATGGTAGCAGCACAAAAATAGAAATATAAAGCCATAGCAGAGAACTGAGAGTACAGAAAGAAACATAGCTTATAAGGTCAATTAATATGTGTCAAAGGATGCAAGAATATACTTGGGGAGAGAATAGTCTCTTCAATATATGGTGTTGGGGAAACTGGACAGCTACATGCAAAAGAATGAAACTGGACCATTTTCTTACGCCATACATAAAAACAAACTCAAAATGGATTAAAGAACTAAATGCAAGACCTGAAACCATAAATCCCTAAAGCAAAATAGAGGCAGTAAAGTCTTGAACATTGGCATTAGTAATTTTTTTTTCTGAATATGTCTCCCCAAGCTAGGGAAACAAAAGCAAAAGTAAATAAGTGGAACTACATCAAAATAAAAAGTTTCTACATAGCAAAGGAAACAATAAACAAAATAAAAAGGCAGCTTATTGAATGGGAGAATATACTTGCAAATGATACATCTGATGAGAGATTAATATCCAAAACATATGATGAACTTATTCAACACATAAGAAAACAAATAATCGAATTAAAAAAAATTAGCAGATTACCTGAACTGATATTTTCCCAAAGATATAGATGGTCAACAGACATGAACAGATGTTCTGCATCACTAATCATCAGAGAAATGCAAATCAAAACCACAATGAGATATCACCTCACAACAATCTAGTATCAAAAAAAAGTAATAAGAGTTGGTGAAGATGTGGGAAAAGGAAACTCTCTTACACTATTGGAGGGAATATAAATTGTTGCATCCATGATGGAAAATGGTAGAGATTTTACACAAAAATAAAAACAGAAATAGCATATGACCCAGTAATTTCACTTCTGGGAATTTTTCCAAAGAAAACAGTCACTAATTCAAAAAGATATATGCACCACTATGTTTACTGTAGCATTGTTTACAATAGCCAAGATATGGAAGCAAACTTAGTGTCCACTGACAAATGAATGGATAAAGATGTGTTAGGAAAAAAGATGGAAGAATAAGAAGACAAGTTGGAAACTTCCTCCCACAAACACACCAAGAAAGCAGCTATAGCAAATACATCTAAACCTGAAAATGACCTGAAGTGTGCAGAACAGACCACCCATGCCTGGTGAAGAAAAGAAGACCACACAGAAAAGGGTAAAGTGGCAGAGCCACAATCAAGTGGGACCCAAGCCCTTCCCACCTCCCAGCCCACAGGTGAGAGGAAGTAGAACAGAGCAGGGAAGGGAGAGTCACCCAGGAACTGTGTACACTGGGGCCCTAGAGAACATCTCTGGGAGCATGAGCATATATTGTATTGGGTTCTGGAGATTAGTGGAGCTGGACACCAGGGACAGTTGGAGCACTCTGGGAGGCTGACTCCTTGCACTTGTGGAGGACAGGGATGCTCTGCCAGTCCACCTGAGACCCAAAGCAGAGGTTGCACTTTGAAAGATTTAGCAGCAGTGGGAGAGGTGAGGTCTCAATGGAGCTCTCTATGCCAGAGAAATTGGAAGTGGACATATCCCCCAGCACTCCCTTGGCCGCCCAGCAGGCCAAACAAATCAGGCACTCTGGGAGCCCCAGACACTCTACCGCCCTTACCAGGAGCTCAGCCATGAGGCACTTCACTGTCCACCTCTGGTTTTGCAGCCCTCTCGGCCCAGCAGCACCAGACTTTGCTACCTGGCAGGCAGAGAGAGGCTATCTCAGTTTTCTCAGACATCTCATCCACATTGGGAAGGTACCTGTAGGAGCTGCCTCTGAGAGAGCTCCTTCCTCCCTGTGATTGGCCAAACCAAGTCCTGTGTGCTTTGCTGCCACCAGGGGACAGCTATGCAACTTGCTACCCCAGTGTGCCCTGCCACCACGTGACTTGCTGTGCATTGCCTTGCCCCAGAGCTGCAACATTGCCCCACCCTTTCTGCAAGGCATCTCTGCTAGCCATCACTGCATGGCAGGCAGTGGGTGGCCCTAGCACAAACATACCAATGGAAGCCCCTTCTCAGATCACAAAGAGCTAACAGAGGCAAACTTCTGGCCACCGAGGACTTAGGTCACGGCTGGGAGACATAAAGGTAGTCTTGCCCATTACATACCAACAGCAAATGGGGCTACAAAGCAAAGGAGAATCAGGCACTGGATAGTAAAGAGTCTTGAGATTCTGGCCACCACAGGACACTTTCTCCATAAAGTCATTACTTGTTAGATGAGGAAGCATAGCAAATCCATCTAATGCACAGGAAGAAATACAGAAAATCTTATAGAATGAAGAGAGAGATGAATTTGTCCAAAGAAACTACTGGATAAAACTGCAGAAAGAGAGCTAAATGAAACTGAGATTACCAATCTTCTTAAAACATTTTCAAAACAAAAGTCAGGGGGGCGGAAGATGGCGGCGTGAGTAGAGCAGCGGAAATCTCCTCCCAAAACAACATATATCTATGAAAATATAACAAAGACAACCCTTCCTAGAAATAAAGACCAGAGGACACAGGACAATATCCAGACCACATCCACACCTGAGAGAACCCAGCGCCTCGCGAAGGGGGTAAGATACAAGCCCCGGCCCCGCGGGAGCCGAGCGCCCCTCCCCCCAGCTCCCGGCGGGAGAAGAGCAGGCAGAGCGGGAGGGAGACGGAGCCCAGGGCTGCCGAACACCCAGCCCCAGCCATCCGGGCCAGAGTGCAGGGCCCTCGATACTGGGAAAACAGGACAGCAAGAACAGTGAGCAGGCACTGGAGGCTGGGCGACAGAGGACATAAGAAAAGCGCGCGACCATTTTTTTTTTTTGCTTTTTTGCTGCTTTGTTTTGGCGAGCGCTTTTTGGAAGTCTTAAAGGGACAGGGACCCCAATATTAGGGAAACAGGGCAGAAAGACCGGTGAGCAGAGGCCTGAGGCTGGCACCGGAGAATAAAGAAAAACGAACGACCACCTTTTTTTTTTTTTTAATTTAATTAAATTTTTTTTTTTTTTTTTTTTAATTAAAAAAAATTTTTGTTTTTTTTTTGTTTTTTTTTTGTGGTCGTTGTTTTGTTTTGGCGGGTGCCTTTTGGAAGTCTTAAAGGGGCAGGGCGGGCCACTTAATCCAGAGGTAGGGAATCCGGGATCTCTGGGCACCCTAACCCCTGGGCTGCAGGGAGCAGGGAGGCCCCTTACGGAGATAAATAGCCTCCCAGCAGCTCCTGCTCCAACGCGACTCCACCATTTTGGAGTAGCTGCCCGCGCCAGGCCACGCCCACAGCAACAGCGGAGATTAACTCCATAGCAGCCGGGCAGGAAGCAGAAGCCCTGTCTGCGCGCAGCTGCGCAGCACAAGCCACTAGAGGCCGCTGTTCTCCCAGGAGAGGAGGGCCACAAACCAACAAGAAAGGAAGTCCTTCCAGCCGTCACTCGTCCCAGTTCTGCAGACTATTCCTATCACCATGAAAAGGCAAAGCTACAGGCAGACAAAGATCACAGAGACAACACCAGAGAAGGAGACAGACCTAACCAGTCTTCCTGACAAAGAATTCAAAATAAGAATCATAAACATGCTGACAGAGATGCAGAGAAATACGCAAGAGAAATGGGATGAAGTCCGGAAGGAGATCACAGATGCCAGAAAGGAGATCGCAGAAATGAAACAAACTCTGGAAGGGTTTATAAGCAGAATGGATAGAATGCAAGAGGCCATTGATGGAATTGAAATCAGAGAACAGGAACGCATGGAAGCTGACATAGAGAGAGACAAAAGGATCTCCAGGAATGAAACAATATTAAGAGAACTGTGTGACCAATCTAAAAGGAGCAATATCCGTATTATAGGGGTCCCAGAAGAAGAGGAGAGAGGCAAAGAGATGGAAAGTATCTTAGAAGAAATAATTGCTGAAAACTTCCCCACACTGGGGGAGGAAGTAATCAAACAGACCACGGAAATACACAGAACCCCCAACAGAAAGGACCCAAGAAGGGCAACACCAAGACACATAATAATTAAAATGGCAAAGATCAAGGACAAGGAAAGAGTGTTAAAGGCAGCTAGAGAGAAAAAGGTCACCTATAAAGGGAAACCCATCAGGCTAACGTCAGATTTCTCAACAGAAACCCTACAGGCCAGAAGAGAATGGCATGATATATTTAATACAATGAAACAGAAGGGCCTTGAACCAAGGATACTGTATCCAGCACGACTATCATTCAAATATGACGGTGGGATTAAACAATTCCCAGACAAACAAAAGCTGAGGGAATTTGCTTTCCACAAACCACCTCTACAGAACATCTTACAGGGACTGCTCTAGATGGGAGCACTCCTAGAAAGAGCACAGCACAAAACACCCAACATATGAAGAATCGAGGAGGAGGAACAAGAAGGGAGAGAAGAAAAGAATCTCCAGACAGTGTATATAACAGCTCAATAAGCGAGCTAAGTTAGGCAGTAAGATACTAAAGAGGCTAACCTTGAACCTTTGGTAACCACGAATTTAAAGCCTGCAATGGCAATAAGTACATATCTTTCAATAGTCACCCTAAATGTTAATGGGTTGAATGCACCAATCAAAAGACACAGAGTAACAGAATGGATAAAAAAGCAAGACCCATCTATATGCTGCTTACAAGAAACTCACCTCAAACCCAAAGACATGTACAGACTAAAAGTCAAGGGATGGAAAAACATATTTCAAGCAAACAACAGTGAGAAGAAAGCAGGGGTTGCAGTACTAATATCAGACAAAATAGACTTCAAAACAAAGAAAGTAACAAGAGATAAAGAAGGACACTACATAATGATAAAGGGCTCAGTCAAACAAGAGGATATAACCATTCTAAATATATATGCACCCAACACAGGAGCACCAGCATATGTGAAACAAATACTAACAGAACTAAAGGGGGATATAGACTGCAATGCATTCATTCTAGGAGACTTAAACACACCACTCACCCCAAAGGATAGATCCACTGGGCAGAAAATAAGTAAGGACACGGAAGCACTGAACAACACAGTAGAGCAGATGGACCTAATAGACATCTATAGAACTCTACATCCAAAAGCAGCGGGATATACATTCTTCTCAAGTGCACATGGAACATTCTCCAGAATAGACCACATACTAGGCCACAAAAAGAGCCTCAGAAAATTCCAAAAGATTGAAATCCTACCAACCAACTTTTCAGACCACAAAGGCATAAAACTAGAAATAAACTGTACAAAGAAAGCAAAGAGGCTCACGAACACATGGAGGCTTAACAACACGCTCCTAAATAATCAATGGATCAATGACCAAATCAAAATGGAGATCCAGCAATATATGGAAACAAATGACAACAACAACACTAAGCCCCAACTTCTGTGGGACACAGCAAAAGCAGTCTTAAGAGGAAAGTATATAGCAATCCAAGCATATTTAAAAAAGGAAGAGCAATCCCAAATGAATGGTCTAATGTCACAATTATCGAAATTGGAAAAAGAAGAACAGATGAGGCCTAAGGTCAGCAGAAGGAGGGACATAATAAAGATCAGAGAAGAAATAAATAAAATTGAGAAGAATAAAACAAGAGCAAAAATCAATGAAACCAAGAGCTGGTTCTTCGAGAAAATAAACAAAATAGATAAGCCTCTAGCCAGACTTATTAAGAAGAAAAGAGAGTCAACACAAATCAACAGTATCAGAAACGAGAAAGGAAAAATCACGACAGACCCCACGGAAATGCAAAGAATTATTGGAGAATACTATGAAAACCTATATGCTAACAAGCTGGGAAACCTAGGAGAAATGGACAACTTCCTAGAAAAATATAACCTTCCAAGATTGACCCAGGAAGAAACAGAAAATCTAAACAGACCAATTACCAGCAACGAAATTGAAGAGGTAATCAAAAAACTACCAAAGAACAAAACCCCCGGGCCAGATGGATTTACCTCGGAATTTTATCAGACATACAGGGAAGACATAATACCCATTCTCCTTAAAGTTTTCCAAAAAATAGAGGAGGAGGGGATACTCCCAAACTCATTCTATGAAGCTAACATCACCCTAATACCAAAACCAGGCAAAGACCCCACCAAAAAAGAAAACTACAGACCAATATCCCTGATGAACGTAGATGCAAAAATACTCAACAAAATATTAGCAAACCGAATTCAAAAATACATCAAAAGGATCATACACCATGACCAAGTGGGATTCATTCCAGGGATGCAAGGATGGTACAACATTCGAAAGTCCATCAACATCATCCACCACATCAACAAAAAGAAAGACAAAAACCACATGATCATCTCCATAGATGCTGAAAAAGCATTTGACAAAGTTCAACATCCATTCATGTTAAAAACTCTCAGCAAAATGGGAATAGAGGGCAAGTACCTCAACATAATAAAGGCCATATATGATAAACCCACAGCCAACATTATATTGAACAGCGAGAAGCTGAAAGCATTTCCTCTGAGATCGGGAACTAGACAGGGATGCCCACTCTCTCCACTGTTATTTAACATAGTACTGGAGGTCCTAGCCACGGCAATCAGACAAAATAAAGAAATACAAGGAATCCAGATTGGTAAAGAAGAAGTTAAACTGTCACTATTTGCAGATGACATGATACTGTACATAAAAAACCCTAAAGACTCCACCCCAAAACTACTAGAACTGATATCGGAATACAGCAAAGTTGCAGGATACAAAATCAACACACAGAAATCTGTGGCTTTCCTATATACCAACAATGAACCAACAGAGAGAGAAATCAGGAAAACAACTCCATTCACAATTGCATCAAAAAAAATAAAATACCTAGGAATAAACCTAACCAAAGAAGTGAAAGACTTATACTCTGAAAACTACAAATCACTCTTAAGAGAAATTAAAGGGGACACTAACAGATGGAAACTCATCCCATGCTCGTGGCTAGGAAGAATTAATATCGTTAAAATGGCCATCCTGCCCAAAGCAATATACAGATTTGATGCAATCCCTATGAAACTACCAGCAACATTCTTCAATGAACTGGAACAAATAATTCAAAAATTCATATGGAAACACCAAAGACCCCGAATAGCCAAAGCAATCCTGAGAAAGAAGAATAAAGTAGGGGGGATCTCACTCCCCAACTTCAAGCTCTACTATAAAGCCATAGTAATCAAGACAATTTGGTACTGGCACAAGAGCAGAGCCACAGACCAATGGAACAGACTAGAGAATCCAGACATTAACCCAGACATATATGGTCAATTAATATTTGATAAAGGAGCCATGGACATACAATGGCGAAATGACAGTCTCTTCAACAGGTGGTGCTGGCAAAACTGGACAGCTACATGTAGGAGAATGAAACTGGACCATTGTCTAACCCCATATACAAAAGTAAACTCAAAATGGATCAAAGACCTGAATGTAAGCCATGAAACCATTAAACTCCTGGAAGAAAACATAGGCGAAAACCTCTTAGACATAAACATGAGTGACCTCTTCTTGAACATATCTCCTCGGGCAAGGAAAACAACAGCAAAAATGAGTAAGTGGGACTATATTAAGCTGAAAAGCTTCTGTACAGCAAAAGACACCATCAATAGAACAAGAATGATCCCTACAGTATGGGAGAATATATTTGAAAATGACACATCCGATAAAGGCTTGACGTCCAGAATATATAAGGAGCTCTCACGCCTCAACAAACAAAAAACAAATAACCCAATTAAAAAATGGGCAGAGGAACTGAACAGACAGTTCTCCAAAAAAGAAATACAGATGGCCAACAGACACATGAAAAGATGCTCCACATCGCTAATTATCAGAGAAATGCAAATTAAAACTACAATGAGGTATCACCTCACACCAGTAAGGATGGCTGCCATCCAAAAGACAAACAACAACAAATGTTGGCGAGGCTGTGGAGAAAGGGGAACCCTCCTACACTGCTGGTGGGAATGTAAGTTAGTTCAACCATTGTGGAAAGCAGTATGGAGGTACATCAAAATGCTCAAAACAGACTTACCATTTGACCCAGGAATTCCACTCCTAGGAATTTACCCTAAGAATGCAGCAATCAAGTTTGAGAAAGACAGATGCACCCCTATGTTTATTGCAGCACTATTTACAATAGCCAAGAATTGGAAGCAACCTAAATGTCCATCAATAGATGAATGGATAAAGAAGATGTGGTACATATACACAATGGAATACTACTCAGCTATAAGAAAAGGGCAAATCCAATCATTTGCAGCAACATGGATGGAGCTGGAGGGTATTATGCTCAGTGAAACAAGCCAAGCGGAGAAAGAGAAATACCAAATGATTTCACTTATCTGTGGAATATAAGAACAAAGGAAAAACTGAAGGAACAAAACAGCAGCAGAATCACAGAACTCAAGAATGGACTAACAGGTACCAAAGGGAAAGGGACTGGGGAGGATGGGTGGGTAGGGAGGGATAAGGGGGGGAGAAGTAGGGGGGTATTAAGATTAACATACATGGGGGGGTAGGAGAAAAGGGAGGGCTGTACAACACAGAGAAGGCAAGTAGTGATTCTACAACATATTGCTATGCTGATGGACAGTGACTGTAAAGGGGTTTATAGGGGAGACCTGGTATAGGGGAGAGCCTAGTAAACATAATATTCGTCATGTAAGTGTAGATTAGTGATAGCAAAAAAAAAAAAAAAAAGGGCAGTTCCTGTGTGGTAACCTCCAACGAGTTCTACACAAGGGTATAAAGGGCATATAAAAGTGTAGGCAAAGGGTCTGTTTGTGTTTATACAGAGGATCAAAGCCTAATAGGGCTACCCCGAAAATGAACTAAGATACGATATGAAAAAGAACTTCCAACATCTGCACCCTCTGGAAGACTCATGCCAGAAGATGATCATCAAAAAACCCCAACAAAGATCCACGCACTGCTACAGCTGTAGATGCACTCATCCCACCAGTTCCTGGACCTGCCATGGGAATGAGGAAGGAGATATCTAAGCTGGCCTGTGCATACAGTAAAACAACAAAATTGGACTGGATCTATACTGTTGGAACTCAACCAAGAATTTGGAGAAGTGCAAATTGTAGCGCTCCAAAGTCTTACAACTACAAACTATTTATTGTTAAAAGAACATATGGCATGTGAACAGTCCCCAGGAATGGGTTGTTTTAATTTGTCTGATTTCTCTCAGACTGTTCAAGTTCATTTGGACAATATCCACCATATCATAGATAAGTTTTCACAAATGCCTAAGGTGCCTAACTGGTTTTCTTGGTTTCACTGCAGATGGCTGGTAATTACAGATATGCTTTGGTTATGTAACTATACTCCTATTATGTTAATGTGTGTGTGCAATTTAAGTAGTAGCTTAAAACCTATACATGCTGAAGTTACTCTACAAGAAGATATATCAAAGAAATAATCAATCTTCCCATGTTTTCTTCCGCCTGCTACTTCTATAGCTTTTCTTCTTCCTTCCTAATTACAACCCTTAAATAGAATTCGTGCCTCATATCAAATTTACCGAGTATCATAATTCTTCCAAGTGGTAAAGATACCTCAAGACAAATGCTGGGCATAGAAGCCACAGGGCATAAATATGCAAAGAAGTAAAAAGCTAACTTTTTCAAACAATAAGGCTTCTCTCTCACTCACCAACTTCACATTTCCCTGTATGGCCCCGGAAGATGACTGGTTAGCCAGAGACGGGTAAGATTCCTCAAGGGAGGAACAACCTAAGACAGGCACAGTCGCAGGGGGGCCATCAGGTGAGAAATTGGGGATCAACAGAGGTGAGGCTTAGAACCTCACCCCCCCGTTCTGAGAGAAATCTTCTGCATACGTGGATGTTTTATTGCCCTGGTCTAGCTTGGATTAACACATAGTCTACAGGCACACACCTGATCATCTACATGTGCTCTCTTACAACACTAAACTATGTTTTCTACCTTTATCTTGTATCTACCTACCACTTCAGCATTTTATTAAAAATAATAATAATAAAGAGAGAAATGTGGTATCCACATATAAATCAAGTATAAAAACCAAATGAGTATTCATATTTGAACTGACTGTTTATAGTTCATAATGCATGAGCAAAACCGAAAGTTTCTGTGATGACTGCCCTTGTACTGTTCACTATGTAACTTATTCATTATGTAAGAATTTGTTCTACATGTAAAAACTTGTTTGTTATGCCTCAGAAGATTGGAGACTGACAAAAATTAGGCTTGGGGTGGAATAATGATTGTGCATTGAGCATTGACTCCCCTATACAGAATTTTATTGTCGTTAACAACCATTTGATCAATAAATATGAGAGATGCCCTCACAAAAAAAAAAAAAAAAAAAAAAAAAAGGACAGACTTCCAATGGTAAAATAAATTAGTAACCGGGATGTAATGTATAGCATAAGGAATATAGTCAAGATATTGTAACAGCCTGGTAGGGTGATAGCTGGAACCTAGAATTATGTATATAAATGTTCTACCACTGTGTTGTACACTTGAAACTCATGTAATGTAATACTGTGTGTCAACTACCCTTCAATAAAAAATAATTATTATAAAAAAAAAAAAAAAAAAAAAACAAAAGTCATAAATATGCTCACTGGTATGCAGAGAAGTATTGAAAATCTCAGGGAGGATTTCAACAAAGAGAAACAACAGCTGAAAAAGAGCCACTCAGAGCTGAAGAATACAGTAACTGAAATAAAATATACAATGGAAGGAATGAATAATTTATTGCTGTAAGTAGAGGAGACAATCAATGAGATGGAAATTAGAGAACAGGTACACAACGAAGTTGAGGAACAGAGAGAAAAAATTTCTAGGAAAAGAAGAATGATAAGAGAGCTGTGTGACCAATTGAAATGAAACAATATAAACATAATAGGGGTACAAGAAAGAGAAGAGAGGGACAAAGGGATAGAAGGTCTATCAGACTAAGTAATTGTTGAAAACATCCCCAATATGGGGAAGGAAATAGATATCTGGTCATGGAAATGAAGAGAGTCCCTAACAAAAGGGACCTCAGGAAGAAAACACCAAGACATATAATAATTAAGATTATAAAGAGTAAGGATAAGGAGAGAGTATTGAAAGCATCCAGAGAAAGAAAAAAGATTACTTATAAGGGAAAGCCCATCAGGCTATCAGCATACTTCTCAGCAGAAACTTTACAGGCCAGAAAGGAGTGGCATACAGTAATAGAAAGGAGCTATGAACAACCAGAAAACAATTAGTAAATGGCAAGAAGTATACATCTATCAATAATTACCTAAAATATAAATGGACTGAATGCACCACTCAAAAGACATAGAAAGGCAGAATGGATAAAGAAGACCCATCTTTATACTGCCTACAAGAGATTCATTTCAGACCCAAAGAAAGACACAGACTAAAGGTGATGGGATAGAAAAAGATATTTAATGCAAACAATAAGGAGAAAAAATCAGAAGTTGCAGTACTTGTATTAGACAAAACAGGCTTCAAAACAACAAAAGTAACAAGAGACAAAGAAGGACATTACATAATAATAAAGGGGTAAGTCCAACAAAAGAATATAAACATTACAAATACCTATGCACCCAACATAGGAGCACCTAAATATGTAAAACAAATGCTAACAAAATCAAAGGGGGAAATAGATTGCAACACATTCATTTTAGGAGACTTTAACACACCACTCATACCAATAGACAGATCAACCAGACAGAAAATAAATAAGGAAACAGAGGTACTGAACAATATTAGAGAAAATTAACAGATACCTATAGAACATTCAGCACCAAAGCAGCAGGTTACACATTTTTCTCAAGAGTACATGGTACACTCTCCATACCACATCATATACTATGCCACAAGAACAGCCTGAATAAATTTGAAAATATTGAAATTATATCAAGCAGCCTCTCAGACAACAATAGGATGAAAATAGACATAATCTACACAAGGAAAACAAAAAATCCTAGAAAGAAATGGAGGCTAAACAATATGCTTCTAAGTAATTAATGGATCAATGAACAAATCAAAGCAGAAATCAAGCACATGGAGACAAAAAAACCCAAAAATTCAAGAGTCCAAAATTTGTGGGACACCACAAAAGCAGTTCTAAGAGAGAAGTACATATCAATACAGGCCTACCTCATGCAACAAGAACAATCCCAAATAAAGAGTCTAGTCTCACAATTAAAGAAACTAGAAAGGGAAGAACAAATGAAACCCAATATTAGTAGGAGGAAAATAATAATGATCAGAGCAGAAATAAATATAGGGCAATAAATTAGAAAAGAAATTAATGAAACCAATTGTTGCTCCTTTGCAAAAACAAACAAAATAGATAAGCAGACAGCCAAACTTATCAAGAATAAAAGACAGAGGACACAAATAATAAAATCATAAATTAAAATGGAATAGTCAGAATACTACCACACAAATACAAGGAATTATTAAAGAATACTATGAAAAATTATATGCCAATAAATTGGAGAACCTATTAAAAATTTTAAAATTCCTAGATACATACAACCTTCCAAGTTTGACCCTGGAAAAAATAGAAAATCTGAAAACACCAACTACCAGAAATGAAATTGAGTTGGAAAAAAAAAAACTCTCAACAGGATCAGATGGTTTCACAGCTAAATTCTACCAAATATTTAAAGAAGAGCTAATACCCATGCTTCTTAAAGTATTCAAAAAAGTAGAAGAGGAGGGAATACTTCCAAACTCATTCTATGAGGCCAGCATCACTCTAATACCAAAACTGGCAAATATGCTACAAAAAAAGAAAATTATAGACCAAATCCCTGTTGAACATACATGCAAAAATCCTCAACAAAATATTAGCAATCCAAATTCAAAAATACATCAAAAGGGTCATCCATCATGACCAAGTGGGATTTATTCCAGGGATGCAAGAATGGTATAATATTCATATATCAATCAATATCATATACCACATTAACAAAAAGATATAAAACACACGATCATCTCAATAAGATGCTGAAAAAGCATTTGACATCTATTTATGAGAAATTCAACATCCATTTATGGAAAACTTTCAGTAAAATGGGTTTAGAGGGTAGGTACCTCAAAATAATAAAGGTCACATGTGGTAAACCCAAAGCCAACATCATACTTAATGCTGAAAAACTTATATCTTTTTCCCTAAGATCAGGAAAAAGACCAGGAAGTCCACTCTCATGACTTTTACACAACATAGTACTGGAAGTCCTAGCCATGGCAAGCAGACAACACAAAGAAATAAAAGGCATGCAGATTGGTAAGGCAGAAGTTAAACTGTCACTATTTGCAGATAACATCATACAATACATAGAAAATCCTAGAGTCTACCAACTATTAGAACTAATAACTGCATTCAGCAAAGTTGCAGGATTTAAAATTCATACACAGAAATCTGTTGCATTCTTATATACTATCAATAAACTAGCAGACAGAGAAAACAGGAAAACAATTCTGTTTACAACTGCATCAAAAGTATAAGATACCTAGGAATAAACCTAACCAAGGAGGTGAAAATTGTATACTCTGAAATCTATGGGACACTCATGAAAGAAATTACTGAAGACACAAATAAATGGAAATCTATCTCATAATGTTGGATAGGAAGAATTAAAATTGTCAAATGGCCATCCTTCTCAGAGGAACTTACAGATTCAATACAATCCCTATCAAAATGTGAATGGCATTTTTCAATAAACTAGCACAAATAGTTCTAAGATTTGTATGGAACCACAAAAGACCCTGAATAGCTAGAGCAATACTGAGAATGAAGAACTAAGCTGGGGGTATTACACTCCTTGACTTCAAGCTATATTACAAATGTATAGTAATCAAAACAATATAGTACTGGAAGAAGAACAGACTCACAGATCAGTGGAACAGAATAGAGAGCCCATAAATAAACCCAGACATATATGGTCAATTAATATATGATAAAGGAGCCATGAAAATACAATAGAAAAAAGAAAACCTCTTCAATAACTGGTGTTGGAAAACCTGGACACCTACATGTAAGAGAATGAAACTGGATTACTACCTAACTCCATATACAAAAGTAAACTCGAAATGGATCTAAGACCTGCATGTAAGATATAAAACCATAAAAGACTTGGAAGAAAATATAGGCAAAAATATGTTGAACTTAAGTATGAACAATTTTTTCCCAGACACATCTCCTCAGGCAAGGGCAGCCAAATAAAAACTGAACAATTGGGACTACATCAAACTAAAAAGCTTTTGTACAGCAAAGGATACCATCCATAGAACAAAAGGGCAACCTACACTAAAGGATAATATATTCACAAATGATTTATTTGATGAGGGGTTAACATCTAAAATATATAAAGAACCCATATGCCTCAATAAAAAATAGCCCAATTAAAATATAGGTAAAGAATCTGATCAGACATTTATCCAAAGAAGACATACAGATGTCCAACAGGCACATGAAAAGATGGCTCCACATTGCTAATCATCAGAAACATGCAAATCAACACCATAATGAGATATCATCTCACACCAGTCTTAATGTTCACTACCCAAAAGAGAAGAAATAACATGTGTTGGCAAGGATGTGGAGAAATGGAAACCTTCCTACACTATTTGTGGGAATGTAAATGGGTACAACCACTGTAGAAAGCAGTTTGGAGGCTCCTCAAAAATCTAAAAATAGAGGTACCACTTGTAGGAATTTACCTGAATAAAACAAAGTCCCTGATATGAAAAGATATGCACACCTATGTTTATTGATGGATTATTTAAAATATCCAAGATATGGAATCAACTTCAGTGTCCATGAATAGATGAATAAAGAAAACATGGTACATATACTCAATAGAATATTATTCAGCCATAAAAAATGAAATCCTGCTATATGCAATGACAAGGATAGATGTAGAAGGTTTTATGCTCAGAGAAATTAGCCTGGCAGTGAAAGAAAATTCCATATGATTTCACTTATTTGTGGAATATAAATACAAAGCAAAACAGAATGAACAAAACAACAGTAGATTCACAGACACTTAGAAGTGGCTAGTTTTTACCATGAGAGGAGGGGTTGGAGTGGGTGAGTGGTTGGGGAGTATGAGGTGGATAAAAAGGCACAATAATACTCAATCATAATAAAAGTTGGTCATGGGGATAGCAGTACAGCATGGCAAATATAGTCAATGATTCTATAACATCTTTCTATGTATGCATAGTAATCATAATAGAGCGGGTGGGGCCTTACTAATATAGGTAACTGTGGAACCACTGTGTTGTATATTTGAAACCCGTATAAGATTATATGTCAATGATACTTCAATTAAAAAAAAGTTGTGGTATACATACACAATGGAATTTTATGCAGTTATAAAACAATGAAATCTTTCCATTTATGACAACATGGATGAACCTAGTGGGTGTTATACTAAGTGGAATAAGTTAAAGACAAATACCACAACTTCACTTATATGTGGAATCTAAAAAAAAATAAAACCAGTTAACAAACAAAGCATAAATTGTCTCATAAATAGAGAGAACAAGCTGTTGGTTGCCATTGGGGGTGGGGTGGGAGAATGGGTGAAATAGATGAAGGGGATAAAGAGGGACACATTTCCCATTATGAAATAAAAAAAAGGGGATGAAATGTACAGCATAGGGAATTTAGGAAATAAGGTAATATCTTTGTATGTTAAGAATTAGTAAGTACACTCATATTGCAGAACATTACATAGTTTATATAATTGTTGAATCACTATGTTGTACACGTGAAACCAATATAATACTGTATGTCAGCCATGTTTTATTAATTGTTATATATAAAAAACAAAAAGCAAAAATAAAAAGAAATAAAGTAACAGTTATTACCTAAAATGTGAGTGATTGTAGACATAAGTTTAGGAATGCTATTGAAGTTAAGTTGTTATCAACTTAAGAAAGGGTATTATAATCTTGAAATGTTTTATGTAAGCTTTCTGGTTACCACAAGGGAAAATCCTGCAGTAATTGAACAAAACAGCCTAATTAAGAAAACCTACTGATGACCAAGACATCAAAACAATGAAACTTAGCAGGATAAGAGGCAAGAAATAGTGAATCTACAAAGTAGCCAGGAAAGAATCAAATAGCAATAGTAAGTCTTTACTCATCAATAATTACTTGAAATGAAAATGGATTAAATTATCCAATCAAAACACAGAATGGCTTAATGAATATAAAAACAAGAATCAACTATACATTGTATACCAGAGACTCATTCTATCCTTAAAGGTATACATAGACTGACAGTGAAGGGATGAAAAAAAAATATCAAGCAAATGGTAACCAAATGAAAGGAGGAGTAGGTATACTTATATAAGACAAAATAGACCTCTTTGACCACAATGGTATGAAACTAGAAATAAATAACAGGTGGAAAACTGGAAAACTCACAAATACATGGAAATTAAACACTTTTATGACCAACCAATGGATTAAAGATTTTAAAGGGGAATTTTAAAAAGTGTCTTGAGGAAAACAGAAAGGGAAATTGAATACATTAAAATATATGGGATGTAGCAGAAGCTGTTCTGAGAGGGAAGTTCATAACAATAAATGGTTATGTTAAAAAGCAAAGATCTCAAATAATCTAACTCTATGCCTCAAGGAACTAGAAAAAGAGTAAACTGATCCCAAAGGCAGCACACAGAAGGAAATAATGAACATAAGGGCAGAAATAAATGAAACAGAGAACAGGAAAAAATGGGAAAGAATAACAAAACGAAGAGGTGTTTTTTTGAAAACAAAAATAAATCTGATAAACCTTTAGCTTGACTAACCAAACGAAAAATATAGAGGATCCAATCAAATAATTATAAATAAAACAGGAGATATTACAACTGACACCACAGAAATGCATAGTATAATAAGATCTACTATGAATAACTATATACTAACAAGTAGGAAGACTTAGAAGGAATTGAAAACAGAATTATACAACCTAACAAGACTCAATCACGAAGAAATAGAAAAATTCGAACAGACCACTTACTTGTAAGGAGTTTGAATCAGTAATAAAAAATTTCCCAATGAAGAAAATGCTAGGACCAGAAGGCTTCCTTGGTGAGTTTTACTAAATATTTATGGAAGAATTAACATCAATCCTCAAATTCTTTCAAAAGCCAAGGAGGAAGGAACACTCTGAAACTTATTTTATGAGGTGAGCATTACCTTGATACTAAAGCCAGAAAGGAACACTAGCAGAAATGAAAACTATAGGCCAATATCCCTGATTAACATAAAAGCCATGAGGGATGGGTAGAGGGGATAGGTGAAATATGTGAAGGGGGAAAGTAGTCAGAATGCTTGATATCTTGATCTAGGTGATGATTACATGAGTGTATACATATGTCAAAATTCATCAAGTTGTCCACAAAGATGTATGCATCTCAATATAACAATTCTAAAAATTCTCATTAAAATACTAGCAGACCAAATTCAGCAGCACATTAAAAGTATCCTTCACTATGATCAAGTGTGATTTATCCTTGGGATGCAAGCATGGTTCAACATACACAAATCAATCAATGTGATACATCACATTAATAGGATGAAGGGAAAAAAATCATATAATCAATCTCATTAGACACAAAAAACATGATGAAATTCATCATCTGTTAATGATAAATACTCTTAATTAATCAGATGTGAAGAAACGTACCTCAACAAAAAATAAAAGCCATATATGTAAAACACACAGTTTATATTATACTTAATTGTAAATGTACGAAAGCTTTTACCCCAAGATCAGGAACAAGACACATGTGCCCACTTTAATCCCTCCTACTCAGTGTATTAATGGAAAACCTAACCACAAGAATCAAGCAACATAGTGAAAGTCATTAGAATTGGAAAGTAAGAAATAAAACACTCTCTGTTTGTAGATGACATGATTTTATATACAGAATATCCTAAAGGCTCCACCAAAATACTGTTAGATATAATAAATAAATTCAATAAACTTGAAGAACATCAAATCAATATACCCAGATCAGTAACATTTCTACATGATAACAAGTTATCTGAAAAAGAAAAAGAGGAAACAATCACATTTACAACAGCATCAAAAAGAATAAAATTCCCTGGAATACATTTAACCTAAAAAGTGAAAAATCTCGCCCGCCCCCTCTGCCAAAGCCCGGCCACCTCCGGCCCAAGCCACGCTGTCTCCCAGGCGGGCCGAGGCTCGGGCCCGCAAAGCGCGATGGTGACTTGGCGGCGGGACGGCCGGCTGACGGGCAGCCAACGGCTGCTGTGCGCCGGGCTGGCGGGGGCGCTGAGCCTCAGCCTCACCGCGCCGCTGGAGCTCGCCACCGTGCTGGCCCAGGTCGGCGTCGTGCGGGGCCGCGCCCGGGGTCCGGGGGCCGCGGGGCTCCTGGTGTAGCGGGCCGAGGGGCCCCGGGCCCTGTGGAAGGGGAACGCGGTGGCGTACCTGCGCCTCTTCCCCTGAAGTGCCGTTCAGCTCGCCGCCTACCGCAAGTTTGTCATGCTGTTCACTGATGACTTGGGCCATATTTCCCAGTGGAGTTCCATCATGGCTGGGAGTCTTGCAGGCATGGTTTCCACCATTGTGATATATCCTACAGACCTCATCAAAACCCGGTTGATTGTACAGAACGTGCTGGAACCATCTTACGGGGGAATCCTCCATGCTTTTTCTACTGTTTATCAACAGGAAGGATTCCTGGCCCTTTATCGAGGAGTTTCCCTTACTGTTTTAGGTGCTCTCCCCTTCGCTGCTGGCTCCCTTCGCGTTTACACAAATCTGGAGAAAATCTGGAATGCACCCCAAGATCGGTTCTCTCTCCTCCAGAACTTTGCCAATGTCTGCCTGGCTGCTACAGTGACCCAGACCCTCTCCTTTCCCTTCGACACAATGAAGAGAAAGATGCAGGCTCAGAGCTCTTACCTTCCCCACTGCGGAAGAGTAGATGTCCATTTCTCAGGAGTAGTGGACTGCTTTCGGCAGATAGTGAGGACCCAAGGGGTACTGGGGCTCTGGAATGGATTGACAGCCAACTTACTGAAGATAGTTCCATATTTTGGAGTTATGTTTGGTACCTTTGAGTTCTGCAAGAGAATCTGTCTTTACCAAAATGGTTACACTGTGTCTCCTCTGAGCTATAAATTGACCCCAGGAGTGGATCAGAGTTTGAAGCCCCAGGAATTACGCGAATTAAAAAAATTCAAAACTGGACAACTGAAGTCTAAAAATCCAACTGTTTAAATGGAACTGGAAGTGCACAGACTGAAGGTGTGTTGCAGTCAAAGACAAAAGTAGCCTACTAATTGTGCATGTGTGGAGTAACGAGAAGGTACTCCTGTCTGCTGCTATTGGAAATGAGAAGATTCAGCCATACACCACCTCTGAGCTTCAAACTGATGTCCCTGTGAACACGTGCCCCACGAGATTTCCCAACATGACCATCTCATGACTGACATTCTATCAGATTTTACAACAAAACCTAGCAGTAATGAAATGTACAGTTTACACCCTGAATGCAAACCTGCAGTTTATGTGACACCAAAGAAACAGCATTGCCATGACACCTCAAAGCAGCCTGTAGTTGAAGTGGCTGAGCAGATACCATGGCGTGAGCTCTGCTACAGGGTCACAGCTTGCACTAACCCACATCAGTCTCATTTTGTTCAGTTTGACCTGAGACTTCCCAATACAGTTGATCTGGAACTCGTAATCTTTGCTGACTTCTGAATGTACATACAACAGTGTAAATTATGCCTTATTAGAAACTAAATGAAAACATGTAACATTTAAAAGTTATCAGGATCATAGTAGAACCATCCTTCTTTATTTAAATTTTAAGCATGCCAGGATTAGGTGTTTCAGGAATCTCATATTTCAGGAAAGTGATTTTGACCATGACTGCATGCCCCAAAAGACCTTATTCTGTTTGAAATCATGTACAGTTCAAGTAGCCTGAATTCTATGCCTATTTAAATTGCTTTGCAAATCTACCCTGAAAATCAATCACCTAGTCAACTTAAGTTATTCCCACAAGATGTCCCAGTTGACTAGAAAGGATCAAATAGGACCTTTGACACACCTACCAAAAAAAAATGTAACTGAACAAAAACATTTCAGACTCATCTCTACTAGGTTTTTTAAAAGTCAGATTTTGGACTATTCCACCTTGGGAACTCTGTGTCAAGTTTATATAACTACTTTCAGATGGTGCCTATCTGTGCATTAAAAAACTATCTTCTATTAAGTTGTTAATTTATATATCCACACATATACTTTCAGTATGTTGAAAGTACTTTACCCTATTAAATCTAATTTCCAAAGAAAAATTTTATGTTGCTCTTTCATTACAAATCTGATTTATAAAATTATGGTTAAATATATACTGGCCAAAATCTTTAAACTCTCAGAGCTTTATCCTATTAAAATATACCAAAATAACTCATTTTTCCAACTGCTGTGGCAGACTGTTTTACAGAGAATTATCAGTTAACAGACATGTGAAAACCTCATCTGTAGTCCAATCTGTTAGCATTTGGAGGGTCACAGATTGTTACCCAGAGTGCATAGTTCATGGCTGTTACTCTATTTTCCTTGAGGTTAACAACTTTTTGTAAAAGTTCTGAAAACTGCAAAAAGTATATATATATTTTTTACTAAATCTAAAATCCTAACCTCAGGTTACTTACATCATATTAATATCTCCTGAGTATCTTCTGCAAGTGTTGTGAGATAGATAGCTAAGCTCTTGCTACTGCCACACACACGAATGTTTTCTGAACTCTGGTTGGATTATTTTTTTCAATAAAGTAAGTGGGAAAAAAAAGTGAAAAATCTCTACTCAGAAGGCTACATGACAATGATGAAAGAAATTGAAAAGAGAAATAAATGGAATGTTAGCTTGTGTTCATGGATTGTAAGAATTAATATTGTTACAATGTTCATCCTCTCCAAAGCCATCTATAAGTACAATGCAATCCCTATCAAGATTCCAATGGCATTTTCTACTGAAGTAGAAAATAATTTAAAAATGATAGGGAAGCACAAAGAATCCCTAATAATCAAACACTCCTGAGAAAAAAAAAGCAAGAGGCATCATACTTCCTGATTTCAAGCTACATTATAAAGCTATAGTAATCAAAACAGTATGGTGCTGGCATAAAAACATACACATAGAGCAATGGAACAAAATTGAGATCAAAGAAATGAACCAATGCATATACGGTAAACTAATATTTGACAAGGTGGACAAGAATACACAATGGAGAAAAGACAGTTTCTCCAATAAATGGTGATGGGAAAATTGGGTATTCATATGCAAAAGAATGAAACTAGACCCCTATCTTTAATCACTTACAAAAACTAATTCAAAATGGATTAAAGACTTAACTGTAAGGCTGGATACTATTAAAACTCCTAGAAGACTTAGGAAAAAAGCTACTTGACAGGGGTCTTAGAAATGATTTCTATATGTATGAAATCTAAAGCACAAACAACAACAACAACAAAAAAAAACAGGTGTGACTACATCAAACTAAAAAGCTTCTGTACAGAAAAGGAAATCATCAAAGTGAATAGGCAACATACTGAATGGAGAAAATATTTACAAGTCATGTATCTATGAGGGGTTAATATCTAAAATATGTATGTAACTCATACAAATCAATAGCAAAACAAAAAATACAATTAAAAATGGGCAGAGGACCCAAACAGATATTTTTAAGAAGATACATGAATAGTCAATAGGAACATGAAAAGCTGCTAAAAATCACTAATCATAAGGGAAATGCAAATCAAAATCACAATGAGATATCACCTCCTTACTGTTAGAATGGCTACCCTAAAAAATATAAGAGATAACAAATGCTGGTAAGAATGAGGGATAAAAGGGAACCCTGTGCACTATTGATGAGACTGTAAATTGGTTCAGCCACTACATAAAACAGTATGGAGCATACTGAAAAAATTAAATATAGAATTATCATGTGATCCAGAAATTTCATTTCTGGATATATACCCAAAGGAAATGAAAACTCTTTGTTGAAGAGATATGTGCATCTCCATGTACATAACAGCATTATTTACAATAGCCAATATATGGAAACAACCTAAGTGGCCATCAACAGATCAATGGATAAAGTAGTTTTGATATATAGATACACATATAGGTATAGAGATTTAGATGAAGATATAGGTAGATAAAAACACAATAGAATAATATTCAACCATAAAAAGAAGGAAATCCTGCCATTGGCAGTAATACAGATGGACCTTGAGTGAATAATGCTATGTGAATTCAGTCAGACATAAAAAAACAAGTACTGTATGATCTCACTTATATGTGGGATCTAAAAAAAGGAAAACAACTTCATACAGAAAGGGATTGGCTTCATGGTTACCAGAGGAGTGAGTTTGGGGAGGAGGAATTAGATGAAATTGGCAAAATGTACAACTTTCAATTATAAGATAAATAAGTACTAAGGATATAATGTACAACATGATAACTATAATTAACACTGCTGTATGCTATATTTGAGTGTTGTTAAGAGAGTAGTCCCCAAGAGTTCTCATCACAAGGAAAAAAACACTTTTTTCTTTTTCATTTTTTTATATCTATGTGAGATGATGGATGTTAACTAAACATATTGTGGTAATAATTTCATAACACATGTAAGTGAAATTACACAGAACACGTTTAACTTATACAGTGATGTATATTAAGCATATCTTAATAAAACTGAAAATAAAAGATATAGAAGAAAATAAATACCAAAAAAAGTAAAAAGAAAACCAATAAATGCATTACTCCATATTAATAGAATAAATGAAAAAATGTACATGAATATCTCATTAGGTGCAGAAATATTTGACAAAAATCCAAAACCCTTTTATGATAAAAGCATTCAACAAACCAGGAGTAAAAGGGAACTTCCTCATCCTGTGTTTTCCACCTAAGATCAAGAAGATAAATATATCTGGTCTTAACACTTCTGTTCAATATTTTACTAGAGAAACTAGCAATTAGTCAAGAAAAAGAAATAAAATGTGGTAAGGTTTTTCACAAGTGAAGCTATCTGTGCTTGTAGATGGCATTATTTTACATATAGAAAACCCTCAGGAATCCACTACTGTCTATTATAACTAATGGATTAACACATCTTCAGGATACAAGATCAATATACAAAACTAAATAAACAATCATTTAATTAATTTAATAGTTAAATTAAAAAAGAAATTCCACTTAAAATAGCATCAAAAAGAGTTATATATTAGGAATAAATTTAACAAAATAAGTACAAGAATTTACTAAAAAGAAGAACACATTGTTGAAAGAAATTAAAGATCTAATAACTGTAAAGGCATAGTATGTTTATGGTTCAGGAGATACAATATTATTAATAGAGCAATGTTCCCAAAATTGAACTACAGAATGGACACAATCTTTATCAAAATTCCAGCTGGCTTTTTTTCAAAAATTGATAAGCTTATCTTAAAATTCATGTACAAATGCAAGTAATCCAGAATAGTCAAAATAATTTTGAAACAGTAGAATACAGAAGACACACACTTTCCAATTTTAAAACCTAACACAAAGTTGCAGTAATCAAAACAGTGTGGTTTTAGTATAAGGATAGACATATACATCAACGGAATAGAACTGAGAGGTCAGAAATAAACTCTTACATATGATCAATTGATTTTGAGAAGGATGGCAGGCCATTCAATGGGGAATGTATATATTTTCAAAAAATGGTGCTGGGATATCTCTATGGAAAAGAATCAAGGTGATCTCCTATCTCACATCATACACAAAAGCTGTCTCAAAACAGATGACAGGCCTACATGTATTATATACAAGTATAAAATTATTAGAGGAAAACATAGGAGCCAGTCATCATTACTTTGGCTTAGGTAATAGTTTCTTATATATAACACCAAAAGCACAAGAGATAGACAAAATAGATAAACTGGACTTCATCAAAATTGAAACATTTGTATATAAATAATATCAAGAAAGTGAAAATACAATATATGGAGTAGGGAGAAAATATTTGCAAGTCATATATTTGATAAGAACTAGTACAGATAATATATAAAGAACTGAACACTTGGAACTCAAAAAGAGAAAAGTAACAAATTCAAAAAATGAATAAATTATCTGAATAGACATTTCTCCAAATAAGATATTCAAGTGGAAATAAGCACATGAAAAGACCTTGAGTGTTAGCTATTAAGGAAATGCAAAACAAAACCTCCATGAGATATTTTAGACTGATGATAGTGGCTATAATCAAAATGACTGACATAATATGTGCTGGTCAGTATGTGGAGAAGTTGAATTCCTTATACATTGATGGTGAGAATGTTAAAGTGGTACAGCCACTTTGGGAAAAAGAAATTGGCAGTTCATAAAAACTTTAAACATACAGTTACAATACAAATTAGAAATCCACTCTTAGATATACACCCAAGAGATTTGAAAACATATACTCACACAAAAATTTGTATACAAATGTTCATTATTAGCAGTATTATTCATAAAAGACAAATGTGGGAACAACCCAAATGTCCATCAACCCATGAATGAATAAACAATATATGCTTTATACATACAATGGAATATCGTAAAGTAATATAAAACAATGAAATGCTAATACATACTACAACATAGATGAACCTTGAAAGTATTATGCTATCTGAAAGAAGACAGTCACAAAAGGCCACATATTGTATAATTCCATTTGTAATAATATCCAGAGTGGGTAAATCCATAGAGACAGAAAGATTAGTAATTGTGGATGGGGGGTTTCTTGAGCTAATGAGTATGTAGTTCATTTTTGAGTAATGAAATGTTCTAAAATTAAATTGTGGTGCCGCTTGAATGACTGTGTGAATATACTAAAAGCAACATAACTGTATGCTTTTAATATGTGAACTCTACTATGTGAATTATATCTCAATGAAACTGTTTAGAAATTATCCCTGCTAACTACACCCATTCAACTCAGAATACTATTACTTTTTTTAAGATGAATATTTGCCTGAGAGTTAGTTTACATAGTCATTCAATCTCATTGGCTTTCACTTTCTTCAGGTCAAAATATCATTTGTATTGATAAAGAATGCCATGATGTTAAAATTTCTACAACTTTCATGCTTCTTTTAAAAAATACCCTGAAGCCCATAAATACTGAAGAAATTTGGAGGGCACTATGAAAGCACTTTCACTGATGGGGAAACTTAATAAAATACCTTTCAAAGAAAAACTCAAAGTGTTCTCCTGCAATTAATTTCCTAAATCCTGATGAAGTTCATGAGACATGGAAACACAGTTCATTAATAAGCCACAATAATAACTGCAATAAAAAATCTGGTATTTATAGCACTTAGCTTCCAAAATGCTCTAAAATCTTCACATATATTGTCACCACATGTCAAACTTTAGTCATCACAACACTCTTATTATGAACAGGGAGACTGACATAATAATAATATGAAAAGTGAATGGCATGGAGACCAATGTGGTTTCAATCTGCCTCAAAGGAGTAAAGTTAGCCTGGAAAGTGTTTTTAAATAGAACTGGGCTAGAGTATTCCAGTGGAGCCACCACCTGACAGTTTTCTTACTACCACTTCAACCCTTAATATGGTATTCTCAAGTAGCTCCAAAACAGGGCTGATTTCAACCTGTTAGAATTCTCTAGGTTATCCTCAATTTGCACTCACTCACCTAGATAGCTTGGGACTAGAATATCCTCTAAGAATAAGACCTTAGCTTGAAGCTATCTGGTAAAACAGACTGAAGGGGTAGATATCTATGCTATATAGCCCCAGGGTCAGAAACTAAAGAGAATTGCTTTCTTGCTTCTAGTTTCATAGATAGAAAGTTGCCAAGATGGCCATAGGTTCTATTATTCTAGGTCCTGATCTAACAGTAATACAACTTGGTAATAGAAATTCATCAAAATCTTGGAGAATAACTACTATGGACTGAAAGTTGTGTCCCAGCCAAATCCATATGTTGAAACCTAATAATACCGAGTGTAATGGTACTTGGAGGTAAGGCTTTTGGGAGATGATTAGCTCATGAGGATGGAGCCCTCGTGAATGGAATTAGTGCCCTTACAAAAGAGACCCCAGAGAGCTACTTTGCTCCTTCTGCAATATGAGAACAGAGTGAGAAGTTGGCTATCTAAGAATTAGGAAGCAGGCCCTCACCAGGCACCAAATTTCCCAGCACCTTCATCTGAGGCTTCCCAGGTTCCAGAACTGTAAGAAATACATGTTTGTTGTTTAATCCACCCATGGTATTTTTGCTATAGTAGCCCAAATTGAGTAAGACATTAATCTTCATGAACTACACTCCCCAGGCTGCTGTGGTTTCCTCAAATCTCAACTAATCAAAAGAAACTTGAGGCAAAGTTATGTCCCAAGCATTCTCTGTGAACATTCTATGATACTGTCTCAGGTCAAGTTGGAGGAGGTCTGGCATAACATAAATAAGAATACAAGGGATTTTAATACATATATTATGGTGAGGTTGATAGCTGATCTCGTCTGTCTGATCTCCATTACTGTCTCAGCCTGTAATACATCTATTCTTCATCAACTGCCCTGTGATAATTGTGGATTCTGCAATATTTTACTTAAAACGGAATGTAAAGGAAACCTTGACTGGCAGAGTTTAACTTTCCAACTATAAGATCATAAGTATAATAAAATGTATGTGCCAGGGAATGTACAAGGAAACTTGTACAGATTGTGTCATTTCATGTAACTGCATTCCTGCAAAGTAGGTTTCTTAACCGCATTATACATGAGGAAGCTGTTACACAGAAGTTATGTCACCTGCCTGAGATCACACAAGTAGAAAGTGCCAGAGTCTAGATTTGAATCCAGGTCGATCAGGCTCTAAGCTCATGCTCTAAATCGTTATGTCAGACTGCCTTTCTTTAAAGAAATTACTATTGAAAACAAAAAATGTTAAATTTTATTCCACATAAAAGCTTTTTTATAAAAAAAATTTAAAGTTCTATCAGGAAAAAGTAGAGACTATAAAAAGATAAAACTATAGGCTAAGCTATACTTAAGGGAGCAGTTGACTTATGAAAAATTTAAAAACTTTTGAACTCTCAGGCTTCCAAATTCTAATACAGTTGAAATCATTGGGATGTATGGTAAAGAAGGGAAAAAAATCCATATAATATATTTCTGAGTTGGAATCCTGGTTCTGTCATGTACTGGCTGTGTGATCCTGAATAAGTTATTAAAATATTGATAAAATAACTGTATGTCCAGATTATCATGAAGACTAATGAGATAAAGTATATAAAGTGACTGATGGTGCACCTGGTATATGGAAAGCCCTCAATAAATGTTACTGTTATTGTTAGCAAATGTTATTGTTGTTATTATTAAGAACAACACTGAAAAGGTAAAGAGGTACAAAAATGTAGGTAAATGAAAAGGGGCATTGGGGAAGATATTAATGGTATGATTCAATGTTACTTTAAGCATGCTTTAGGAAAGAGCAAATAAAGAAAATGAGCAAATTTTCAATAAGAAATGACTACTAATAATGATGGGGTCCTCATCTGTTAGGGCTAATTGCCAGAGATATATTTCCTATACTCTGTTACTGCTTTTCATTTTGAATCAGGGAGTAATAAGATGAAGGGAGTTAAGAGGAGCTGTTTCTTTATGTTATTTGAGGATAGTCTGGAAGCATCTTAAATCCAGAAAAACCTTAAATGCTGTGGTTGAACAAATTAAAGGGTCGACCTGGTAGCAAGGGAAAATGGCAAATATATCATGCCTTGCTGTTCAAATTCTCTAAGCAGATTTTTCAGAGAGCTCTATGGCCTTAAGTGTTGTTCTTAGGTAGGCTTATAACTCAGTTAAGATTATTTGAAGCATATCTAAACACTTGAATATATGAAACAGTAAAGAATTAACACCTATTTTTTGTACAGATCTAAAATTGCTTTAATTCTTACTCTGTCACTCCCCATAAACATTTTCTAAAAGACTATTTGATCAATGTTCCACTTAAAAGCATTTACTTTTAGAAAAAGGAGTTGGCTGAGTTACTGCAGGCTCCAGCTTCTCAGCCATTTCACCTAGAGAAATGATTGACTTGCCTGGCAATGTACCCAGGGAAAGTACCACTCATGTAGACACACCTTTCCAAAGTGCAAGTAAAAAGTCATTATACAAATAACTTATATTCAAAGGGATGAACCTAGCCAATTTATTCTTATTTGATATTTGGTTTCCATAAGGCTACTATTTTCTGAACAAAATAATTTTAAATATCAGAAGAAAGCTGTCATGTTATAAAAATGTTTATATTCCATGAAAAACTCACCATTTTTATTCATGTCAAAGAAAACATAAGACTCTTCAGAGAGGTGACCCCAAACCATGACTTTGAAACAAAAAAATTCTCAAATTCCTTCAAACTATGAGTAAAGTGACCTAGGTCTCAAGTCTAACTGGATATCAACACAGCTTTTTATGCCAAACAAAGCTTTTAAAACCTTTTTAAAAATAAACTTACACATTACCTGGTAATTGTTTTGGTTTTGTGATAACCTCAATTGGTTTGATGATGCAAAATGTGAAGATAAATTACTCCGTGATGGATTAGTATTACTGTACATTGTAGTAGATGCTGTATGCAGTGAGGTCCGTGGTGTCAAGTGGTAGTCTCTGTTTTGATACAGTATATTATCTGACAAGTCTCTAATATTCACCATCTGCGAATTAGGCATATTTCTTCCTGGTCTGAGCAAAGCTGTACTTTGGTTCTCAGCTCGAAGGGAACTGCTGTTCTCGTAAAATCTTGAGTAGCTTGGTGTCTGTGCTCCCATCAATGCCAACTCTTCCTCTTTGGCATACTCATCATCAGCATCTCCAGTCTCCATTGCAATGGACAAATAAGTTGGTTCGGCTGAACTAGGCTTGTGTGGGCCATTCCCTCCCAGAATTCTCTGGGGGTAATCACTAACCGCCAATGAAAATACTTCACGAATTTCCAAATTTTGTGTTCTGCAGTAAGGGTCTCTAATAGGTGGCTTTTGCCCACACAAGTTATGTGATCCTTGACCTGTGTATTCAGGCTTGTATGACCTTGGAATTCCAACTGGTTCAATTTTGCAAGGTCGGTGGCACACAGATGGCTTTTGAGGTACCATCATCTCAGAGGCTTGCACTGAAGGACTGCCATAATTTTTCTTTCTGTGACTGTATACAGAATTGCCAGCATTTAGCACACTTGTCTGTCTTGACAAAATAATTGTTTTCTCACCTACGAGCAGGGAGGCATTTTTACAGTGTGCTACTTGTCTTTGAACGGGAATGTGCAACTGAAACTCAGTTGCATTTTTACTGGCCGTTTTCTGAAGAGGGATTTTATGTGCTTCTGCAATTTGTGTATTTGTATGTTTGGTTGTCCCTTGCCTACTTGATGAACTAGCTGGACTATATATACCAGTTACAATGACATCCTTATTGGCAGATGTCCAAGAAGACTGTTGGCTTGAGGGTCGAGCAATGTTAACCACATTTCTGACTGTAATGTCTGGAGCTGCCAAAGAGGTACCGGAAACAGTTCCTGCTGTTGCTGCTCCTGATTCAGAATTCTTACTACTCATCTTTCTTCTCTTATTGCCAACCCACGTCTGGAAGGATAAAAAACGATTCAATGGAAAAGCTCTTAACAAAAAAAGAGAAAGAACAATTTCTATGAGATATATTGCATTCTTATTTAACATAGAACACAGGTCTATAAAAATTTAAAAGAAATAAGATACTATAAAAAGACAAATAACTAAATTATAAGTTCAGAGATGACCAGAGACTCCCATTTAATAAAAATCTAGGAACTTTGATAACAAAATTGTATTATTGCTCCACTTATGCTCAAAATCCATCTAATTAGCCTGCAGCAAGAACCCTAAAAGGGTTTATATCCCTAGTCCTAGTAAGTTCACTTCTTGGAATTTATCTTAACAAATAATCATAGATGTAAACAAAGTTTATATGCAATGATGGTCATGATATATTTGTAATATGAAAAATTGGAAGCATATCTAAAGTAGGATACTTAATGACATTGGAAAATGCTCATTGTATAGTTAAACTAATATACACTTACTCTTTGAATATATCACAACTTGCTAAATTTAAATATTGTTATATTCCTAGATTACTTTTAGTAATATTCACTAGTATAACCATACTGCAATACACATCATTGTACATGCATCTTTGTGCTATCTAAGAAAGGTAACCATTGGGCTTTTGATATTTTCAAAGTAACCTCTAAAGTATAACAATTCTGGTTTCCCCACACCCTCACCAACACATTGCATTATCTTTTTGTAGTCTTTACTCGCCTAGGAGTTAATAACAACTTTATAATTACTGTTTTGATTTGAATTTCTATGGTGACTATATTATTTTGCTTATCTGTTATCTTTACTCATTTTTATATTGGGGTATTTGTCTTTTAATTTAATTTATATGAGCAATTTTCTACTAGAGATAGCAACACTTCATCACAAGTTGCAAATATTTTTCCTAGTTTGTCATTAATTTATGGTAGTTATTTTCTTCACACTTACGTATTGAATATGTATTACTTTTATAAACAGAAAAATTATAACTAATAAAATAATACAAGTGGTTAGCATTTAGGATCCGATTACAAAATATATACTTTTATGTAAGTAATGTATTAAAATAAGCTTAGTATTATTAGACTGAATTTTGATTCTTCTTAAAATACACAATGATATATTGTGTCCCATAATGTGATTAATATACTTTATAATTATTTCAAAATGCCTATCATATTATAAACTACAAAAACACATTAATCTATGGAGAAATTTTAAAAACAAATAAGTAAAAAAATTAAATGAACTAGCCTCACATAAACATGGTGCAGGGTGTATTTGGTTGACTTTTGTGTAATATGTTCTTGAAGACAACATAAATTATCCAATATACGATGTTTATTTATACTATATACAACAGGAATACTGCTGTAATACTATAAATTCAATCTATTATGTATGGAATCCCCACTATATGTTTTACATACATAGCTCTTCTGCAAGGTATTTTTTTTCTAATTTTATAAATGAAGCAACTGACATTCAGAAACATTAAGCAGCTTCTAGAATGATATCCTGCTAGTAAGTGGCAGAGTAAGGATTCAAAATCAATTTTACTTGACCTCAAAGCACATTCTCCTTCCACTATGGTGAGAAACTCCTGAAGTGGTCATCTCTGTTGGTAATTACCTCATAAAGAAAATGTTCAAGAGACTGAGATGCTCCATTTTGCTTCACATGGGAATTTTAAACTTACTCTGATTTAGTTTTACTAACAGCAAAGACGGGAATTACAAGCAGAGTTACAAATGAATATGTCATAGAAGAAGGAGGAAAGGGAGAAAAACTAAAAGGTTTTAAAGTGTATATGCCAGAGAAATATTTAAAAATAATTATTTTGAGATAAATATAATTTCAATGAAAGTTCAAAAAAGTGAATTTTACAAATATTCAAGATATGTTGTATTATGGTTTTTTAAATATGAAAAATATGCATAGGAAGCATGATATATTTGCTCATAATTCTTATAAAAATATATCAGCATTACATTTCAAAGCTTTCAGTGGAAAAGCATAGTGAATCGGTAAAATTTGAACTCAAGAACTACTACATCTGGAGGGCAGCTCTGAGTAATATTTCAAAGAAAACAAACAAGCAACTGTGTTCTTGTCATAATACCTATCTTAACAGAGGAAGTTTAAAAGTGATCTGGCACATTGCAAATTCATGGCTTACTTTCGTAATTTTCTGGTTTACATATCTAGAATTTACTAGGTATATTATGTACCCATCAAAAAGTAAAATTCAGTAGAATATCATATGCTTGTGAAATTCAGATATCTAGCAACCTCATTTGTCCAGAAAGTAGCCAACATAGATGTAACAAGACACATGTACTTTACTGAAATGACAACCCTTGACCTTAAAACACCCTTCTCTTATTTTATACATAATTTTACCAAATCTGGTATCCTCATTCATAACAAATTAGAAATAATAAAGTGGGAGGAGCATTGGTAGATAAGGGATTGATGTTGGAGGCAACTTGATAGCACCAAAACAAAGAATGTTCAGTAAATATTCCTCACTAAAAAAAGGAAGACAGGAAAAATATAATAGAATCAATGTAAGAAACCATAAATAGTCTGGTGTTCATAAGCAAAAGAGAAAATCATCCCATGTACTTTACCATGTTGTGAGCACTATTATTTTATAGCACAGTATAGCAATTGACTTTCCAAATGAAACTGAGTCAAAAAGTAAGGGCTCAATTACTTTCAATATGTTCTATTGAAATAAAATGGGAAAACATACACTTAATAATATTTTTAATTTAAAATATTGAAAACAAAATTCATTGCCTGAGGTTTCCAGTAACTGAATTATATTTTCCAAAAAATACTTCAGTTACATGATCCAAAATTACCCATGCTTGTGGATATAAATGATTTTCATTCCAAATGCCTTACTGGTGAGAGAGAACTAATGGGTCAAACAAAATTGATATGTTGAGAATTTGTGGTTGTAACTACCAAAGCAATACTACATAGAAAAAAAGAAAGTAAAGATATTTAGGTCACTGATCCATGGTGTCCATAAAACTCTCAGTTATCTCTTAGAAATTCACTGTCTCCAAACCTCTTCTCCTTTTTCTACAACTCTGTCTCAGTTTTCCTGTTCCTTCACCCCATTATATTTATTTTTACACAGATGTCTTAACTTTTAAGTTCTTTTAAGACTGGGGTCAAGTTCTTAGTATAGTGGGATTTAAGTACTTTTGAGGAAAACCACAACAAATATTACATTAAAAATTATGAAAGAGGAGATTGGATTAAAGATGGTGGCATGAGAGGAGGGACAGAGGCTTCCTCCTAAAACTGGATACAAATAGAAAACTTAATTGGCACAACTAATCCTGAGAGAGCAACAGGAAAGAGGACGGTGTCAGACTGCATATACCTGGAGAAAAGAGCAGACCTCAGTGAACAGGGTAATGTACCAGAGCTGTGGCTCCGTGAGACCCAAGCCCCTCCCCAACCCCAGCGCACAGGTGGGAGTAACAGAAATGGAGCAGGGAGGGAGTGGAAGGCTTGGGACTGCTGAATACCTAGCTCTGGAGATCTGCTCTGGGAGCAAAAACCTACATTTCATGGTGCTTTCATGAGACTAACATGACTACCAGGTTGGAAAGTTAATACAGGCAGAGTTCCTGGGGAGACTGTGATTCTGGGTGCTTGTGGAAAGTAGGGATCCATATCTGGCTGCTCTGGGACAAAAACTTATACCTGTGTGACCGGCCCACTGGCTCAGGCAGTGGAGACAGGCACAGCAGCCAGGAGGTGGGGAACAGCTCTTTCCACCCCCAGGCACCAGTACCGCTCCACTGTGACCCCGACATTGCTTCAGGGGCTGAGGAGCTCCAGAATAGAGCTTCTGGACACTAGAGAGCACCAAATACGAACAAGAAACGCCAAAGGAACCTTGTCCAGAGTAAAATTGTTAATACAACTCCCAAGAAAGATTTAAATGATACAGACACCGTGACTCTTAATGAAAGGGAGTTTAAAATAAAAATCATCAACATTCTAATGGAGGTACTGAAAGACATCTACGAACTCAGGAATGAATTCAGGTCAGAGATCCAATCGTTGAAGAACACGATGGAGGGTATTAAAAGCAGGTTGGATACGGTGGAGGAGACAATAAATGAAACAGAAACTAGAGAAGAACACAAAGAAGCTGAGGCACAGAGAGAAAAAAGGATCTCTAAAAAAGAAAGAATATTAAGAGAACAGTGTGACCAATCCAAGCGGAAGAATATTTGTATTATAGGGATACCAGAAGAAGAACAGAGAAAGAAAGGGATAGAAACTGTCTTTGAGGAGGTAGTTGCTGAAAACTTCCCCAATCTGGGGAAGGAGATAGTCTGTCAGGCCATGGAGATCAACAGATCTCCCAACACAAGGGACCCAAGGCAGATAACACCAAGACACATAGTAATTAAAATGGGAAAGATCAAGGATAAGGACAGACTGTTAAAAGCAGCCAGAGGCAGAAATAAGATCACATACAAAGGAAAGCCCATCAGGCTAACATCAGACTTCTCAGCAGAAACCATAGAGTCCAGAAGGGAGTGGCATGATGTATTTAATACCATGAAGCAGAAGGGCCGGGAACCAAGATTACTTTATCCGGTGAGAGTATCATTTAAATTTGAAGGAGGGATTAAACAATTTCCAGATAAGCAAAAGCTGAGAGAGTTTACTTCCCCAAACCATCTATGCAGTCTATTTTGGAGGGACTGCTATACATGGAAGTGTTCCTAGGGTTGGAAAGCTGTCACCAGAGGTAGTAAAATCATGGTAGGGAGGGTGGAGCAGCTGATTGCGAGGCAAATGCAAAATTAAACTGACTATCCCCAAAGTCAATCAAGGGATAGAGAAAAAGTACAGAATTTGATACCTAAAATATAAAGAATGAAGGAGGAAGAAAAAGGAGGAGAAATAGAAAAGAATCTTTAGATTGTGTTTGTAACAACATATTAAGTGAGTTAAGTTAGACTCTAAGACAGTAAGGAAAGTAACCTGGAACCTTTGGTAACCACGAATCTAAAGCCTGAAATGGCAATAAGTAGATACCTATAGATAAACACCATCAAGGTAAATGGACTGAATGCACCAATCAAAAGACATAGAGTCACTGAATGGGTAAAAAAACAAGACCCAGCTATACGCTGCTTACAAGAGACTCACCTCAAAACCAAAGACATGCACATACTAAAAGTCAAAGGATGGGAAAAGATATTTCATGCAAACAATAGGGAGAAAAAAGCAGGTGTTGCAGTACTAGCATCAGACAAAATAGACTTCAAAACAAAGAAAGTAACAAGAGGTAAAGAAGGACATTACATAATGATAAAGGGCTCAGTCCAACAAGAGGATATAACCATTATAAATATATATGCACCCAACACAGGAGCAACAGCATATGTGAAACAAATACAAACAGAAATAAAGAGAGAAATAGAATGCAATGCATTCATTTTAGGAGACATCAACAGACCATTCACTCCAAAGGATAGATCCACCAGACAGAAAATAAGTAAGGACACAGAGGCACTGAACAACACACTAGAACAGATGGACCTAATAGACATCTACAGAACTCTACACCCAAAAGCAACAGGATACACATTCTTCTCAAGTGCACATGGAACATTCTCCAGAATAGACCACATATTAGGCCACAAAAGAGACTCAGTAAATTCAAAAAGATTGAAATTCTACCAACCAACTTTTCAGACCACAAAGGTATAAAACTAGAAATAAATTGTACAAAGAAAGCAAAAAGGCTCACAAACACGTGGAGGCTTAACAATACGCTTTTAAACAGTCAATGGATCAATGACCAAATTAAAATGGAGATAAAGCAATATATGGAAATAAATGACAAAAACAACACAAAGCCCCAACTTCTGTGGGACGCAGCGAAAGCAGTCTTAAGAGGAAAGTATATAGCAATTCAGGCATAGTTAAGAAGGAAGAAAAAACCCAAATGAATAGTCTAACATCAAAATTATCAAAATTGGAATAAGATGAACAAATGAGGCCTAAACTCAGCAGAAGGAGGGACATAATAAAGATCAGAGAAGAAATAAACAAAGCTGAGAAGAATAAAACAATAGAAAAAAATCAATGAAACCAAGAGATGGTTCATTGAGAAAATTAACAAAATAGATAATCCGCTAGCCAGACTTATTAAGAGAAAAAGAGAATCAACACACATCAACAGAATCAGAAATGAGAAAGGGAACATCACGATGGACCCAACAGAAATACAAAGAATTACTAGAGACTAATATGAAAAACTATTTGCTAAGAAGCTGGAAAACCTAGAAGAAATGGACAACTTCCTAGAAAAATACAACCTTCCAAGACTGACCAAGGAAGAAACACAAAATCTAAACAAACCAATTACCACCAAAGAAATTGAAGCAGAAATCAAAAAACTATCCAAGAAAAAAAACCCCGGGCAAGATGGATTTACCTCGGAATTTTATCATATATACAGAGAAGATATAATGCCCATTCTACTTAAAGATTTATAAAAAATAGAAGAGGAGGGAATATTCCCAAACTCATTCTATGAAGCCAACATCACCCTAATTTCAAAACCATGCAAAGACCCCACCAAAATAGAAAACTACAGACCCATACCCCTGATGAATGTAGATGCAAAAATACTCAATAAAATATTAGCAAACCCTATTCAAAAATATATCAAAGGGATCATACATCACGACCAAGTGGGATTCATCCCAGGGATGCAAGGATGGTACAACATTCGAAAATCCATCAACATCATCCACCACATCAACAAAAAGAAAGACAAAAACCACATGATCATCTCCATAGATGCTGAAAAAGCATTCGACAAAATTCAACATCCATTCATGATAAAAACTCTCAGCAAAATGGGTATGGAGGGCAAGTACCTCAACATAATTAAGGCAATATATGATAAACCCACAGCCAACATCATACTGAACAGCGAGAGGCTGAAAGCTTTTCCTCTGAGATCGGGAACAAGACAGGGATGCCCACTCTCCCCGCTGTTATTTAATATAGTACTGGAGGTCCTAGTCATGGCAATTAGATAAAACAAGGAATCCACATTGGTAAAGAAGAAGTTAAACTGTCGCTATTTGCAGATGACACGACACTGTACATAAAAAACCCTAAAGACTCCACTCCAAAACTACTAGAACTTATATCGGAATGCAGCAAAGTTGCAGTATACAAAATTAACACACAGAAATCTGTGGCTTTCCTATACACTAACAGTGAACAAATAGAAAGAGAAATCAGGAAAACAATTCCATTCACAATTGCATCAAAAAGAATAAAATACCTATGAATAAACCTAACCAAAGAAGTGAAAGACCTATACCCTGAAAACTACAGGACACTATTAAGAAATATTAAAGAGGACACTAACAATTGGAAACTCATCCCATGCTCTTGACTAGGAGGAATTAATATCATTAAAATGGCCATCCTGCCCAAAGCAATATATAGATTTGATGCAATCCCTATCAATTACCAACAACATTCTTCAACGAACTGGAACATATAGTTCTAAAATTCATATGGAAACACCAAAGACCCTGAATAGCAAAAGCAATCCTGAGAAAGAAGAATAAAGTGGGGGGGATCTCACTCCCCAACTTCAAGCTCTACTACAAAGCCATAGTAGTCAAGACAATTTGGTACTGGCACAAGAACAGAGCCACAGACCAGTGGAACAGATTAGAGACTCCAGACATTAACCCAAACATATATGGTCAATTAATATTTGATAAAGGAGCCATGGACATACAACGGGGAAATGACAGTCCCTTCAACAGATGGTGCTGGCAAAACTGGACAGCTACATGTACGAGAATGAAACTGGATCACTGTCTAACCCCATACACAAAAGTAAACTCCAAATGGATCAAAGACCTGAATGTAAGTCATGAAACCATAAAACTCTTAGAAAAAAACATAGGCAAAAATCTCTTGGACATAAACATTAGCGACTTCTTCATGAACATTTCTCCCCTGGCACGGAAAACAAAAGCAAAAATGAACAAGTGGAACTATACCAAGCTGAAAAGCTTCTGTACAGCAAAGGACACCATCAATAGAACAAAATGGTACCCTACAGTATGGGAGAATATATTCGTAAATGTCAGATCCAATAAAGGCTTGACATCCAAAATATATAAAAGCTCATGCACCTCAACAAACTAAAAGCAAATAATCCAATTAAAAAATGGGCAGAGGAGCTGAACAGACAGTTCTCCAAAGAAGAAATTCAGATGGCCAACAGACACATGAAAAGATGCTCCACATCGCTAGTTATCAGAGAAATGCAAATTAAAACCACAATGAGATATCACCTCAAAACAGTAAGGATGGCTCTCATCCAAAAGACAAACAACAATAATTGTTGGCGAGGTTGTGGAGAGAGGGGAACCCTCCTACACTGCTGGTGGGAATTTAAATTAGTTCACCCATTGTGGAAAGCAGTATGGAGGTCCCTCAAGAAGCTCAAAATAGACTTACCATTTGATCCAGGAATTCCACTTCTAGGAATTTACCCTAAGGATGCAGCACTTCAGTTTTAAAAAGACAGATGCACCCCTATATTTATTGCAGCACTATTTACAATAACCAAGAAATGGAAGCAACCTAAGTGTCCATCAGTAGATGAATGCATAAAGAAGATGTGGTACATATACACAATGGAATATTATTCAGCCTTAAGAAGAAAACAAATCCTACCATTTGCAACAACATGGATGGAGCTAGAGGGTATTATGCTCAGTGAAATAAGCCAAGTGGAGAAAGACAAATACGAAATGATTCCACTCATCTGTGGAGTGTAAGAACAAAAGAAAAACTGAAGGAACAAAACAGCAGCAGAATCACAGAACCCAAGAATAGACTAACAGTTACCAAAGGGAAAGAGACTGGGGAGAATGGGAGGGTAGGGAGGGATAAGGGTGGGGAAGAAGAAAGGGGGTATTATGATTAGCATGTATAATGTGGGGGGTGGCTTAAAGGGGAGGGCTGTGCAACACAGAGAAGACAAGTAGTGATTCTACAACATCTTACTATGCTGATGGACAGTGACTGTAATGGGGTTTGTCGGGGGGTACTTAGCGTAGGGGAAAGCCTAGTAAACATAATGTTCTTCATGTAATCGTAGATTAATGACAACAAAATTTTAAAAAATGATAAAAGAAGGTCTTTTTCAAGTAAAATATAGACCAACCAAAATATCAGGGGCTGAAGAGGTTGTGGAATTATGTCTAAAAACAACTCTCTTCTCCTCTGGAAAAGCCACGAAAATTTTGTTGGAATTTAGATAAGGAAGACTGAATTTCTTTGCAATTTATGCTCTCCTGGAACAGAGAGAATTAATCTATTTTACAGAATTCCTTATAACTTATGTAACATTTCATTTGTAAGCTTGCATTCTAGGAGTTACTTTCATTCTTATTGTTTTGTATTTCACAGCACTTGGAACATAAATCTAAACCTTTGTATTTCTATACTTTCAGTAGGCAACTACAATTATGTAAGTTAGCAGAAGAGTGCAATAACAAACTGGAAATATAGAAGGTCATAGTCCACAAAGTAGCTGCCTGAGAAGGCTTTTCACTTTGAAGGAATGGTAATAAAAAGAAAGAAGTTACTCCAGGAAAACAAAAAGTTTATACTTATAAAATGAAATCTCATCAACTTGAAATGTTATTCATTGTATATCACTTTTTCTAAGGCAATTAACCATTTTCCTCTCAGGCTTACTAAAGATATTTCAAATAGGGAATTTAGAGGTATCAGTATTCATATTTTTAGTTCTTACACAAATCTGAATATGATCTCAACAAACAAAACACAGATATACTGGGTGTTTCCCCCACCCCAGAACTGGTGGAATAATTCCCTATTTGAAAGCCAATATGTATTTTTGTATTTAAGAAATAGATTTTCCAAAGATTTCTGACTATCAGAGTTTTTCATCTTCAGGTTCTTTGAAAGTTCCTCCAAAAGAGAAATAAAAACAGATGTCCTTCTCTTTCCCAAATAAGCCCAATTAATGACAAGGATGAGAATGTTGCTAATCTTCAAATCCCTAAGGCTTCCCGCTGAGAGGATTTGTAGTATACTCAAACATAAAAGGACATATACACTCACTGAAATCTGTGAATAATTCTGTTTGATTTATCTCTTGACTCCTCTCTCCTTCTCATTGCCTTTGACAAACGTGTAGCAGCTCTGATTTTTACTGCTGAATAACTATGGTTGTGATAAAGGAAAATTTCTTCCCTTGGGATTTCTTGTCCTCTATTCACTAGCTAACCCATTAAAACACACACATTTTACTTAGAAGGAGGAGGAGGTATTCATTAAAAAGGCTAGGTTTCCTTAAAAAGACATAAACGCTAAAGTCATAAATTTCCAGTGAAAAAACTCCAAACACAGCAAGAAAATATGCCAGGTAAACAATAGGTGCTTGATAGACACTTGTTTTACAGATATCATTTCGGAGGTTTATATACCAATTAATTCTGGGTTTAAAGAAAATATGAGATCAACTACTAATTTTAAAAGTACTCATTAGTTCAAAGGACTGAAATTGCTTAAAGATATGTTTATAATGCACAAATTTTAGTGTTTTCAAGGTATTTATAGAAACAAATACATACTAAATGATTAGCTCTATTTATTTTAAAAAGTAGTATTTTTATACCAGGGAAATGAAGTTGTTTATGAAGTTAGTGACTTCATACCCTGATAGTTTTTCTCATACTAAGCAATAATCACTTGTAATAAAAAAAGCTATCAATCCAAGAGTGTAAGGCCTCAATACTTACCCTGACTACACTGAAGTCCAGCTTAGTCTCTTGTGCACACTGTAATATGAGCTGAAAGCAATTTTTACTTTGATTGGTCATTCCATTTTCATAATAACGCTGTAAAATCCTTTGTTGTTCTACAGTAAATACAGAACGTAGATTCATCTAAAAACAAAAGAAAATACTCTGAAAATTGGAATAAAAATTGGGCATGTGTAGAATTTGCATGTTTTTGTTTTTTGATACAATTTCAGTGCTTCCAAGCTGCAAGATTTCTTTAAGGGAATTAATCCCCAGTAATGGGTAATACATTATGTGCTAAAGGGAGACAGGTTCTCACTGAAAATTACATGTAATGCAAACATTTATTGAATTTGTCCAGGAAAAGTACCAACTTTAAAGACAAAAAAGAGAGGAAAGACCTTATCTGGTTAGTGTCAGTGCATGGGGAAAAAAGGTTCTTTCACTGAACTAAATATTGATGGCTAGTAAGTCAGAGATGGTGGTAGCTACACATGGTCAATTATCAACAGGGACACTCACTGTTCTTTATCAAGCAAGGTATCTGGCATAAGTCTTATAGCCAGAAGTTGTGCTCTGGAACAAAAGGGCGATTTTATTTTTCCTCTTTATGGATAAAGGGATTCTTTTTGCATATTGAAACAAAACCCTCTCTTTAGAGCTTAAAGATAAACAGGAAGTTTTTGTAGCTGTGAAAATTGCTTTAGGCAACAGTAACCAAAATAATTATTTTTAATAACTATAGTATATAAATCAAAATTCAAAATTATGTACATTTTAAGAAAAATAAACCATATGAAAACTATGTAGCTTTTAGTTAAATTGACACCATCATAATTAGATGAGAGAAATTAAAAAGAAACCCATTTTATCTTCCCTGCTAATAGTGAAGATGCTAAATATAAACATCTCTGTGATTCTTACTAAAAAAAGGGAGGTCAAGCGCTTTTTTGCAAAGGATTTGTACATTTTATAAAGAAGAACACTTGTAATTAGATTAAAGCAGTTTCAGGTTCTTGTTAAAAGCTGTCATACTGAAATTGTTATTCCTAAAAATTGACTAACAGGAAGAAAACCCTTCCCAAGGAAATTATCTGCAAAATTAGGAAAACAGCAACAGCAAACACACTATAAGCCAAGCCAAACAGAAGTCATTTCGGTTAGTATACTGTGTACATTGACATGGAAATAAAGAATAATTCCTTTTTTTTCAGAATATTTTAAGCATAAAGCAGTCTCATAAAGAAATTAAACACAGTTATATAGTCATCCATTTCAATGTGTACATGTGACTTTATTTTTTGCCTACAGTAACATCTTCCTATCTCATGTTAAGAACTCTGATTAGAGAAAATCAGATATGGGAGTGGGCACAAGAAGGATGAGGACAGAGTTTCTCCCTGGAACTTTCAGAAACAACTCCTCTAACTTTCCGAAGGGCATCTCATTCAAGTACACCAATGTGGAAATATAAGCCTATTACATGCAGCCTGACCAAATTTTCAAAGATGTTAGCATTAAAAGGTACGGAATCAATCCATCAAAGCAGTATTTGCTATCATGTTGTGGGTAAAATTGTAATATTTCCAGAATATCTCTCCTGGCTTTGGTTCATTTGCATATCCTTAGAGGTGGAGGTTCATCTCCATGTCAATGGGTAATTACCTGGGCAACCTAGAGCATGTCTGAACCTGAGAAGTTAAGGGAAGGGGCTTGCCTGCTTGCTTGCTTCCTCCGGAGCAGGTGAAAGAGATGGCACTGGACTGCAGTCTGTAAGCAATATATGGGTTTTAAACTTTATTTCTCCTTTTGACTGATTTTTGTTTTTAGAGGTATTTTGCCCTGGGATTTCCTCTCCCTGGAGTTACATCTGGCGGTAGTCCGCAGGATTCCTCAGAACCCAAAATCTATCATAATGGGTGCGACCTTTGGGAGGGCTGCCCCAAGAAATTGTGGAGAAATGCCCAGAAGACCCCTGTGGATGGCAGTGAGGCCTCAGTGGATGCAGCAGCAAAGGGTGCAGCTTCACCTGTTATTATCCCCCCAGCTGTGGGACTTCCAATTTTGGAACCCCTATTGGGAATTGGTCTAGGATAAAATACCTCTTAGAGGAGTGGGGCCTTGTCCAGAACTGGGGAAGGGTGTAAACACTGGAAGCTGCAGAATTAGCCATCCGTGAGTTGGAAGACTACGTGGAGATCTTAGGGGGTCAGGTTGCTGCTGGCATTGTAGCTTCTCTTTCCATCAAGATAGTGGAAAATGTTATACAGGAGAGAGAGGGACTTAGGCGGAAGAGAGACACATTTCAGCATCACTTGGAGGAGCTGGGCAATAACTGATGGGATGCTATTAAAGAAGAGAGACAGTTACTGAAAAGACAGGTCACGCTCCTAGAGACTCCTTAGCGGTAAGGGGGGAGGCAGCAGGAAAAGCTGCATTGCAAGAGTCCATGGGGGTGGGGGAGGAATGAGTAGTGCCTTCAGCCCTGGAAATGGTGGAGGAGGAGCTGTTGGTGGAGGAGCCGGAAGGAGAAGAGGAGGAGGCAGGGCCATTGACGGATTTGCTACCCAGGCCACCGCCGGAGGTACCATCTTCTCCTGCATTAAAGGCCCACCCAGCTATAATTAAGAAAATAAAAATAAAACAACCATGGGATCCACAGGGGGAGAAGCAGCACCCTTCCCAGTTTGTGGAGCACTCCATGCTCCACCCCTATACCCAGGATGAGCGGGTGGACATGAGCATCTGGTATAGGCAGAGGCTATCAGAATCTCTGCCTACATGGCTTTTACGTCTCTGAGATACGGGGGTGGAAAACATTGTTATGTTGGATACTGAGATGAGTAGAATGGCTTCCCTCATGACTCACCCTTCCCTCTGGCAGTGCTTGCAAAGTACCAGTCACATTTTAGGGAATCAGGTGCTTCTGGATTGGCTGACAGCAGCCATCAGGGCAGTTTGACGTAACCAGGGTTATTTCCCTTACCCACTATCTGGAAAACATATGCAAATCTCCAGCACGTGTTACAGTTATTTGTCCCAGGCCGGGAACTTCATGGAAGACAGTACTAAGGATTCACCTGAGCCCTCACCCCCACAAGAGGATGACTGGGTATCACGGTTGGACTGAGGGGGTGTCAAAGTCCCCACCTTGGTGGACAAGGTTGGACCAGAGGCCACATGTAGAAATAGCAATTCGTTGGCCCCCTGTGAATATACAACATGTCCTGGCGGTGGTGGACACAGAAGCTGAATGTTCTTTGATCCATGGCAACCCTGTGTGTTTTCCCGGGACCCCTGCTCTGATAGATGGCTATGGGGGCAAGGCAATTAGAGGGAAGAAAGCCAAAATCTCACTAGGGTAGGGCATTTACCCCCAGAGGAGTACACTGTGTACATTTCTCCCTGAATATATTTTGGGGGTAGATATCCTGCAGGGCCTGTGGTTACAGACCTCTGCAGGTGAGTTCAGAATTAAGGGACATGTGGTAAAGGCACTTCTGAGGGGACATGCTAAACACCTGCCTGTAGCTCTGCCTGTATCTCCATGGGTGACAAATACTAAGCAGTATAAATTGCCTGGGGGGCACAAGGAAATTGGAGAAGCTCTGCAGGAGTTGGCGAGGGTGGGCATTATTAGCCCACTCACAGTCCTTTTACTTCCCCAGTGTGGCCAGTGTAAAAGCCAGACGGCTCCTGGCATATGACTGTAGACTACAGGGAATTGAATAAAGTCACACCCTCTTTGCATGCTGCTGTACCCTTTATAGCAGACATTCTGGACACGAATTGGGAATGTATCATTATGCAGTACAGCTTGCTAATGCTTTCTTCTCTATTGACATAGCACAGGAAAGCCAGGAACAATTTGCCTTCACATGGGTAGGTTGGAAGTGGACATTCACTGTCCTTCCACAGGGGTATCTCCATGGTCCCACCATCTGTCATGGACTTGTAGCCCAGGACTTGGCCACATGGAGAAAACTGCAAAAAGTGTGGTTGTGTCAGTACATTGATTATATTATGCTCACATCTGATTCTCTTTCAGATTTAGAAGGGGCAGCTCCTAAACTGCTCCAACATTTATAGGAAAATGGATGGACTGTGAAGAGCACCAAGGTTTAGGGACCTGGTTTGTCTGTGAAATTCTTGGGGTTATCTGGTTGGGTAAAACTAAAGTTGTTCTTGAAGCAGTTATAGACAAGGTCCACGCTTTCCCCACCCCTACCACTGTGGCAGTATTACAAGAGTTTCTGGGTCTTTTGTGTTACTGGAGAGTGTTTATCCCGCAATTGGCACAAATTCTGAAGCCCTTATAAGGGTTGGTACGAAAGATCATCAGGTGGGACTGGGATGAGACATGTGCAGCTGCTTTTGCTGCTACAAAGCGGGCAGTCAAGGCTGTACAGTCCTTGAATGTAATGGACTCATCAAGGTCCTGTGAACTAGACGTTCATGTAACTGAAGATGGTTATGGATGGGGTCTTTGGCAGCAGCTTGAATGGACACACCAACCTATTGGATTCGGGTCACAACTATGGAAAGGAACAGAGATCTTGTACACCTTGATAAACAAGCAACTGGCTGCTGTGCACCATACCTTACTGGCTATGGAGCCCATCACAAGAATAGCTCCAACCAAGGTAGTAACCACCTATCTCATTGCAGGGTGTGTGCGAGACTGGACCCAAAGGCCATGGAGTGGTGTGGCACAGACAGGTACACTGGCCAAATGGGGCACATATTTAAAGCAGTACAGCACCCTCTCAACTAGGCCCTTAAGTGGAGAACTCCAATGCTTAATGGGGCCGGTGACCTATACCAGTAGAAAACAGGAAGAACTTGCTTCTGAGCCATTGGTAGCTAAGACTCCTTATCAGGAGGGAAAAGCCCCCTATACCTGAAGATACTTGGTACACAGATAGCTCTAGTGGTGGGCACCTAACAAAGTGGAGGGCTGTGGCTTTCCATCCTAAGACTGAGAAAATATTGATGGAGGATGGAGAGGGGAAGAGCAGTCAGTGGGTTCGGTTGTGGGCAGTATTGCTCATGATCACCCAGGAGCCTTTCCCCATAGTTTTCCACAGTGACAGCAGGCTGTCTATTGTGGCTTGACCCTGTGGCTACTGACATGGTATCATGCCAACTAGATGGCTGGTCACCGGCCCCTTTGGGGGCAGGAGTTGTGGCAAGACCTATGGGACTCTGGTCAGACTAAGACTGTTACCGTATATCATGTGACCAGCTATTTGCCTTTGGCATCCCCAGGGAACGATGAAGCAGACACATTGGCCCAGGTGCACTGTCTAGAAGGAAAGCCTGCCTCTGATGTGGCCCCATGGCTACATCAGCATTTGTTGCACATAAGGCAAAATAAATTTTGAGCTTGAGCCTGTTGGTGGGGCTTGCCGTTGACCTTTGAAGAAGTCAGCAGAGCCCAGGAGTGCCTTTTGTGCTCTAAGCGGGACCTGCTGCAAGTCCCACAGCAACATGGGATAATAGTAAAGGGGCCAATATCCCTTGTCAGGTGGTGCATAGACTATATTGGGCCTCTGCCCATATCAGAAAGAAATCAGTATGCAATGACTTATGCGGATACAGCTACTGGACTATTGGTTGATTTTCCTGCACATTGTGCAGATCAGCAAACCACCAAGAAGGGCCTGGAGTGTCTCTTTGCAGCCTATGGCCAGCTGCAGGTGATTGAATGTGATGAAGGCACTCACTTTACTGGACATGTGTTACAAGAAAGGGTGCAGCAATTAGGAATAAAGTGGAAATTTCATGTACCATATAATCCTACCAGGGCAGGCATTATAGAGAGGTATAAAGGTTTGTTGAAATCTGGCCTGAAGTTGGACACCAATAGTCTATGGGTTTGGTCAGTTCACCTATGGACAGTGTTGTGGCATTTGAATGAGAAGCCACTAAAAGAGCTTAGAGCCCTGTGGATATGCTCACACACCTTGCTGCCTCTCCTATACAATTGTACGTCCAAACCAAAGAAGAGCTATTGAAGCCAGGTTATGGCCAGCAGAGCAACATCTTGCTGCCAGCCCCTACTGCATTAAGCCCTGGAGACACTGTTGAATGGATCTGGCCCTGGACATTTTGACACATTGACCAGTGATGGCTGGCCTTTTTGGCACCTTGGGGGAAGGCCTGGAAGCTGGCCTTGTGTGTATTCCTGGAATAACAGCTGAATGGCCCCCAAAGTTCATGGTAAGAGCATCATGTGAGGAAGTTTTGTTTTATCTTTATGGCCAGTGCCTGTAGCTCCTGTAGCCCTATATATTGACTCATCTGTAACTCCTACAGGGAGTGGGGGTGAAAGTCTGGTATACTAGACCAGGATGAGACACCATTCCTGCCACTGTTTTATCACAAGACCACACTCTTGCATGTATCCTACCTGATGGACAAGATTTGCCTGTGCTGGTGTCATTAAAACATGTACCTTATTGCCCTTAAGGTTATTTTCTCCTACAGTCCTTGTGAACTGAATGTGCCCCCTGGCTTCAGATACCACATGATGATTACTCTGGACCCCCAGCTACTGCCTGCCTGTGGAATGGACGAGTTATGGACTTAATCTGCATAAGATTTTGAACCTAGCTGAAGCCTCAGGCTTGAGGATTATCATGATTTTATTGCTGTTGCTATTGTATGTTATTAGTATGGTCACAATTCTCCAGTTTTCTCATCCAGGGACCATTACAGAAGAGGGGGAACGAGTATATTATAAGGCGAGATTTCTGGAGGGGTGGTGTGTGGGTAAAATTGTAATATTTCCAGAATATCTTGCCTGTCTTTGGTGCATTTGCATATCATCAGGGGTGGAGAGAAATTCATCTCCATGTCAATGGGTAATTACCTGGGCAACTAACGGCGTGGAGGAACCTGAGAGGTTAAGGGGAGGGGCTTGCTTGCTTCTTTCTTCCAGAGCAGGGGAGAGAGACGGTGCAGGACTCCGATTTGTAAGCAATAAATGGGTTTTAAAGTTTAATTCTCCCTTTGACTGATTTCAGGTTTTAGAGGTATTTTGCCCTGGGAATTCCTCTCCTGGGACTTGTACATGGCTGCCAATTTTCTAGAGCAATTTGGGGTTCCTTTTCCTAAATGGTTCAGCTAGTTAGGAAAGGAGCCAGAAGATGGAGGTCGAATAACTGAAATACCTCTCTATAAGCATGGTGTGGATTTAGAAGCAATGTACTTTGGTACTTTGGAAAAAGTTCTGAGGACGGTTGTAACCTTCAATTCACTAATGCATAAACAGGATAATGGCTCTGACCTTGCTCTGCAAGACTGTAACTGCCACAAAATGTTTAGTGTGAAAGACATGGGTGATCCCTAAACATGATGTTACCTGTCATAATAACATAGTACTGTTTTTCTATTAACTGGTTACAACTGTTACACTTACCCAAGTATGATATAAACCTTAAAAAGCCCAGTAGGCCCTTCCTCATGGATACAAATAGCCAAATATGGGTGATAAGTACTAAACGGATTTCTGGAGTCAACAACTTTGAACCTTTAGTTTTTTTCCTTAAATTCAGCAGCAACAGTAGGAAGGCTACTTTGCTCCAGAGATCTTCTATTTGTCTTTCAAATTATAGGAAGTTCTTTCTTTACCACAACAACTATGTAAGCAATAAACAAGCAACATAATTTGTCATTATCTCCACCCACTGTAGTTATCTTGGTCTATTCAGTGGCAAGATATTCAAAGACAGCACAGCCAAAGTCATTAATCATTTGCACAAAAATATGGAAAAGCATTGTAAAAACTTTCATTTTAAAAGCTGGGATCTTATTTATGTGGAACATAAAATGGCAATCCATAGGTTTCATGGAAATTCAAGTCTATTGGGTTCTGGTAGGGATCATAACTGACGTAGGGCATTAAATACTGAAATAACTCATTTAGCTTTACCTCAAGATTTCCTAGTCTAATACTTTTTGCAGTGTACCACCCACTCAGCATATGCCAGCCATAAGAATAAAATGACCTACTGTCAGCTCCACTTTGGACTATTAGATAAATCACTTCATTTATTTCTTTTTTTTAATTTAATTTTTTATTTCAGTATCATTAATCTACAATTACATGAGCAACATTATGTTTACTAGACTCTCCCCATCATACATCACTTAATTTCTATGAGCATCCATTTCCTAGTCTGTAAATACTAGATCACATGATTTGTTTTACCTACTAGCCTAGGTGGTTGTAAGTTAGCACATGTGAATTATTGTAACATATTTATATCTTTAGGTGTAACTAGGCTCTTCAATTTATCTATCATATTCAGGTATGGGATTTCTCAGGTTGCTCTCAGCCTTAAGATTTAGTGTTTTAATGAGGACCCTGAACCACTGAAAGGATTAAATTATGCTCAATATGTTCTATTCAAACAAGCAGAGCAATGAGAAAAGTAGTTTAGATTTACTGCTTTAGAAGTACTTGAAAAATACAGCTTTTTGGAGTGACTGCCTCCTTAGGAGTTCCAAATAGCTACAGCTGTATTTCTCACATGGGAATATTGTGGACAAATTCATATAGAACATTGTCCTTATATATCTGGTGTCATACTTAACATCAGCTCTAATAATGCCCTAAAATGTCTTAAGTGGGTAAATCACTTGAAAAGTACCAATTTTACTTGTAAGTATTCATTCTTGGAAAACCTGATTTTCAAAGTGGGATGAGTCCATAAAATCATCACCAGTTCATATATAGCACAACCTTTCCAATATTAAAAATTTTAATTTTGGGTAAACTATTTATTTTCATTTGTTTACAGAGAGTTGAGCTTAGGTTAATACAATACCTTGAATATCTTTATTTTGGCCAACAGGTCTCTATTAACATTTTCCTTTTTATCCATTATTATTATTCATTTTCAAATTTACATACACTAAAATTAATTCTTTAGTAGTTTTATGAGTTAAAATAAACATATATATTAATGAAATCAGCACCCCAATCAAGATCCAGAACAATTCCATCACTCCCCAAACTGCCCTTATAGTGCTTCTTTATCATTAATCCTTATAGCCATCCCAGCCCCACGAAACCACTAATCTATTCCTGTAATTTTGACTTCCATAGAATACGATGTGAATAGAAATCATACAGTATGTGTTCTCCTGGACTAATTTCTTTCATTTAACATAATGCACTTGAGATTCATCTGTGTTTTCTTTATCAGTAGTTTGCTCTATTTTACTGCAGAGTAATATTCCACTGTATTATGTACTATGATTTATCCATTCATCCACTGAGGGATATTGGGGCTGTTTCAACTTCTTGGCTATTAGGAGCAAAGCTATTAAAAATATTTACATGAAAAAAAAATATTTACATGAAGGTTTCTCTCTGCAAATAAGATTTCATTTCTCTTTAGTTAATACCTAGGAGTGGGATTGTTGGACCTTATGGTATATACTTAACTTTATAAGAAACTACTGACTGTTTTCAGAAACAGACTTATTCATTGCTAGCATATCAACATTCAATTGATTTTGGTATACTGACTTTGCTAAACTCACTTACTGGATTCAGGAGCTTTTTGTTGATTGTTTGTTACTTTCCAAAAATGTCATCCACAAACAGAGACAGGCTTCTTTCTTTTTTCGAATATGTATGCCTTTTTACCCTAATCTTGCTTTAATTTACTAGCTACCTATAGTGTAATGTTTTAATAAGGGCTGAACACTGGACATTCTTGCTTTGTTCTCAGCTTTTGCAAAAAATCATTCAGTCTTTCATCATTACGTGTGATGTCAGTTGTAGGCTTTTAATAGATGGTTTATCATATTCAGGAAGTTCCCTTCTATTTCTATTACATTGAGAGTTTGTATTATTATTACTATTATTATCATTATTATCATTAATCAGTATTGAATTTGTCAAATGCTCTTTCCCTGCATCTATTGAAATGATTGTACAGATTTTGTTCTTTAAACTTTTGATATGGTAAACTTTACTGATTGATTTCAAATGTTGAACCAGCCCTCCATTCCTGGAATAAATTCCACTTGTCCTTGATGTGTTGTTCTTTTTATATATTACTTGATTTAATTTGTAAATACTTTGTTGAGAATTTTTGAATCTATATTCATGAGGGATATTTATGATTTTCTTTTCTTGTATTTGGTTTTGGTACTGCATAATGCATAATTTGTTAGGAAGTATTAGTTCTGCTTATATGTTCTGGAAGATATTATGTAAAATTGTTATTATTTTTTCATTAAATCTTTGCTAGAAATTACCAATGAAGCCACCTGGGTATAGAATTTTCTTTGCTGGAAAGTTTTAATCTATAAATTGCATTTCTATATTATTCAGATAATCTACTTCTTCTCAAATGGGTTTTGATAGTTTCTGTCTTTCAAAGAACTGGTCCACTTTTTTTTTTATTTTGGTATCATTAATCTACAATTACATGAAGAACATTATGTTTACTGTTATTTTGGTATCATTAATCTACAATTACATGAAGAACATTATGTTTACTAGGTTCCCCCTTCACCAAGTCCCCCCCACATACCCCTTTACAGTCACTGTCCATCAGCGTAGTAAGATGCTGTAAAATCACTACTTGTCTTCTCTGTGTTGCACAGCCCTCCCCATGCCCCCCCACACACTATACATGCTAATCATAAGGCCCCTTTTTTTTCCCCGTCCTTGTCCCTCCCTTCCCACCCATCCTTCCCAGTCCCTTTCCCTTTGGTAACTATTAGTCCAGGATAAATAAAATGTGGTACATATACACAATGGAATATTATTTAGCCATAAGAAAAAAACAGATCCTACCATTTGCAACAACATGGATGGAGCTAGAGGGTATTCTGCTCAGTGAAATAAGACAGGCGGAGAAAGACAGGTACCAAATGATTTCACTCATACGTGCAGTATAAGAACAAAGGAAAACTGAAAGAACAAAACAGCAGCAGAATCACAGAACCCAAGAACTGGTCCATTTTATCTAAGCTGTTGAATTTAAGAGTGTAAAGTTTCTTACACTATTCCCTTATTATTTTAATGTCTGTAGGGTCTGTGGTGGCGTACATTTTCCTTTTTGATATTAGCAATTTTTTTCTTCTCTTATATTTGCCTTGGTCAGTTTGGGAAAAGGATTATCACTTTTATTGATCTTCTGAAATAACTAGCTTTTGGTTTCCTTGACTTCTATTTTTCTGGCTTCATTTTCATTGATTTCTGCTCTTATCTTCACTATTCCCTTCATTCTTCTTTCTTTGAATTTAAGATGTTCTTTTTCTAGTTTCTTGAGATGGAAACTTAGATTGTTAATCTTTGACCTTTCTTCTTTTCTAAATATAAGCAGCCACTAATGCCATAATTTGCTTTTAAGAACTACTTTGGCTGTATTCTGCAAATTTTGATAGACTGTACTTTTTAACAGCTTAATTGAGGTATAATTTACATACAAAGAGTTGCAAATACAAATAAAGAGACATATTTAATATCTGCAATTTGATGAGTTTGGTTTTATGGAAAAACCAATGACACCATTCCCATAATCAAAGTAATCAACATATCAAACACCATTATTGATTTGTTTGTTCTGTGGTAATATGAGATCAATTCTTTTTGATAGGCACAAAACTATATTATTAACTATAGGTACTATGTAGTGCAGCAGATCTCTAGAACTTACTCATCTAGCATAACAACTCCCTAATTCCCTCACTCTCCATTCCCTGGAAACCACTATTGCATTGTTTGTTTCTGTGAGTTTGACTATGTTAGATACATCATATAAGTGGAACCATGTAGTATTTGTCCTGTTACCAGTTTATTTCAGATTCATCCATACTATTGCAAATGGCAGCATTTCCTTCATTTTTAAGGCTGAATAATATTACATTGTATGCATATACTAATTTTCTTTATTCATTTGTAGGACCCATGGTTTGCTTCCATGTTGTGGCTACTGTGAATAGTGCAGCAAGGAACATTGGGAATACAAATATCTCTTTGAGATCCTGATTTCAAAACTTTTGGATGTATACGCAAAAGTGGGATTGCCAGATCACATGGTAGTTCCAGTCTTAACTTTTTTGAGGACTCTCCATACTGTTTTCCCTAGTTACTGAACATTTTACATTCCCATCAACAATGTACAGGGTTTCTAAATTCACAACCTTGCCAACACTTATCTTCCAGTTTTTTTTTAATTACAGTCATTCCAACAGGTGCGACCACCATACAAAAAAAATCAACTCAAAATAGATTAAAGACATAAGACCTGAAACTATAAAATTTTCCATAAGAAAAAAATAGGGAAAAACCTTCTAGACATTGGTCTTGGGAATGATTTCTTGGATATGTCACCAAAAGCACAGGCAATAAAAGCAAAAATGGGACTACATGAAACAAAAAACAAGTGGAATTACCTCAAATTAAAAATCTGCTGCACAACAAGGGAAAAAAATCAACAAAAGGAAAAGGCAGCCAACAGGAAGGGAGAAAATATTTGAAACCACATATCTGATAAGGAGTTAATTTCCAAAATATATAAGGAACCCCGACAATTCAGTAGCCAAAATCTAATTACTGAATATAAAAATAGGCCATGGGTTTGAACAGACATTTCTCTGAAGACAACACACAAATGACCAATAGGCATAAGGAAAGATGTTCAACATTATTAATTATCAGGGAAATGCAAATCAAAACTATGATCACATAGGGTGTATTTTAATTGTCATTTAATTCAAAATATTTTCTATTTTCCCTTGATTATTGTTTAATTTAAAGTATTTAAGGATTTTCTAGATATCTTCATTATTGATCTCTAGCTTACTTTGGATATGATTAGAGAACATACTTTGTATAATTTCAATTGTTTTAAAAATTTTAGTACCTGTTTTATGGCCAAGCAAGAATATGGTTCCCCTAAGAAATATTCCACAAACATTTGAAAGAAATGTGTCTTCTGCTGTTGTTGGGTGGACAGTTCTAAAAACAAAGCTGGAGTATATAAATATTAGTATCAGTCAAATTAGAATGTAGAACAAGGAATAGTACGAGGAAAAGGATGGATATTACATAACAAAAGATCAATTCTCCAAAAAGTTGTAACAATCTTAAGTTTGTATGTGCCTAAATACAGATATTCATAATACACAGAGGAAAACTGATACAATTAAAAACAGAATGGACACGTCCACAATTATACTTGGAGACTTCACCATTCCTCTTTCAGTAATTGATGAAACAAGTAGTCAAAAACTCAGTAAGAACTCTGTCTTAACTAATTAAGCAGAACTAAGGGTATAGCAGAGGGAGAATTTCCTTTACTTCATCTTACTATATATATTATAAGCTTCTGGGGACAGTGAGCAAATTTCCATCTTTTTAATTCTCCAGCTTCTAGAACAAGGCCAGGGATCTATTAAGTGCTCAAAAGATGCAAAGCATTGCCTCCACTTCTATTTCCTGATAAAAGTTTATATAGATTTAATATTCTTTATTAAATGTTATGTAGTATTCACTAGTGTAGTAATTTTGGCTTAGAGATTTCTTTAAAGGAAGACTTTAAATTCCAAATTCAATTTCTTTAACAGATACAAAGTGCTCAGTTATTTTATTTCTTCTTTAACTAACTTTGGTAACATTTATCCTTCAAGGATATGGTAATTTCCTTTAAGTTGTTTAATTTATAGGCATAGAGTTGTTAATAGTCCATAAGTATATTTTCTAAATGTCGACACAGTCTGTAGTGATACTCTCTCCCTCATTCCTGATATTGGTAATTCGTGTCTTCCTTTTTTTGTTGTTGTACAGTCTTTTCTCAAAAACCAGATTTTGGTTTCACTGCATTTTTCTATTTTTTTCTGTTCTCTATTTCTTTTATTTCTGCTCTTATTATTTCCTTCTTTCTGTGTGTTTTAGGCTTAACTTGCTCTTCTAGCTATAGTTTGTTAAGATTAGGTTCAAATAATAGATTTTCAACCTTTCTACTTTCCTACTATAAGTGTTTGATGCTCTAAACTAACCTCTAAGCACTGATTTAACTTCATTTCACACATTTTGATATGTTATAATTTCATTTCCACTAATTACAAAGTGCTTTCTAATTTAGTTTTTAGGTTCTCCTTTGGCCCATTGGTTACTTACAAGTTTGCTATTTAATTTCCAATTATTTGGGGATTTCCCAAATATCTTTTTTATTGATTTTTAGTTTAATTCCTTTCTGATCAGAGAACATCCCTCATATAATTTCAGTTTTTTAACTTTTGATAGTTTGCTTTATGGTCCAAAATATAGTGCATGTTGATCAATTTTCCACGTGCATTTAGGAATAATGTGTATCCTGATCTTATTCCACGGAGTATACCAGTCAATTAAGTTGAGTTGGTGGAGAGGGTTGTTCAAGTCTTAAACAATTACTGATTTTCTCTCCAATTGTTTTAGCAGTTACTAAGGTGTTAAAAAAATATCTGAATATAATTGCTAGTCTGTTTCTTATTTCTTTTTTATCAGCCTTTTTTTAATAGATTTTGGAGTCCCATTATTAGGTACATTAATATTTAGTATTTTTATGATATCTTAATGAATTTATCCCCTTATTAATATGAATGGCTTTCTTTATACTTCTTAATATTTTCTTCTATGAAGTCTTCTTTATCTGATGTTAATATAGTCAACTTTTTTAAAAATTAGTATTTCATGATATATTTTTCATTCATTAATATTTAACCTATCTATCCTTTACATTTAAAGTGGGTTACTTGTAGACATCATATATATGAGTTAAGAGTCTAATGTGACAATATATTTTAATTGGTATGTTTAAACCATTTTGCAATTAATAAGATTATTGAGATGGCTGAGTTTAAATCTGGAATATTGTTTTCTATTTCCTTCACCTCTTCTTTATAAATATTAATTAAATATTTTTGTAGTTCTATTTTATCACCTAGATTAGGTCATCAGTCTTGGTTGGGTCATTATATTAATAGTTGTTATAGTGATAAAAATATATACATGTTTAACTTATTATCAAGAAATGATATTGTACATACTATTTCACATATTCTAGAAGAATCTTACAATAGAATACTTGTATTTCTCTTCTGTCCTTTGTGCTATTTTTTTTCATTTTGCTTTCACATGTTATAAAATTCCCAATAAATTGTTACTTGAAACACTAAAGTTATCTTTGAAAGTGATTTTTTTAAATTAAAAGATCATATTTACCTACCTATATGTTTATTTCCAGTGTTATTCATTCCACTGTGCAGGTCCAAATATCATTCTTCTTGGGCCTGAATGACTTCCTTGAACATTTTAGTAGTGCAGATCTGCTAGTAATCTACTGTTTTTCTCTTGTATAAGTAGGAAATCCTTTATTTCCCTTCAATAGTTTGATATAGAATTCTAGGTTAACTGATTTTTTTTCCTTTCAGAATTTTAAAGGTGTTTCTTCTTCATTGTCTTCTGGGATGCATTGTTTTCAATGGGATATCTCCTATTATTCTAATGTTTCTGCCCCTGTATGTAAGTAATCATTTTTCCCTTTGTTTGCTTTTAAGATTTTGTTTTTTTCCCTAGATTTCAGCAACTGGATTATGAGATGCCTTGGAGCCATTTTCTTCAGCTTTATTTTTCTTGGGATTTGTTGAGCTTCTTGACTATGTATGTTCATAGTTCTAACCTGTTTGGAAGATTTCAACGGCTAATTTTAAAATATTTTTCATCCCTTCTCACCTTCTGGGGCTCAAAGAACATTTATAATACACTGAATGATCTTATCCCATAACTCACTGTTGCTCCATTCATTTTTCCCATGTTTTATATTTTGTCTCTAGAATTTAAATTTGAATCTTTGAATAAGTCTTCCATTTTTTACCTCACTATGCTTGTGCTCTCCTCTACATTATTGAACATAAAGAATATATCTAACACCAGCTTTAACATTCTTCTCTACTAACTCTTTATTTTCTTTATTCTGTTTTATAACTGCTTTTCACCACAGTATGGGCTGTACTTTCCCATGCATGCTTGGTGACTTTTCATTTAATGGAAGATATAATGAATTTTGTTGTTGGATACTGGATGTTTTTGTGTTCTCTGAATATTCTGGGGCTTTGTTTTGGAATACAGTTAAGTTACTCAGAAACTGTTTGATTCTTTTGAGGTTTGCTTTTATTAAGCAAATTCAGAAATGCCTTCAGTTTAGGGCTAATTTGTTCCATTACTGAGGCAATACCCTTTTGAGGATCTTCCCAGATGCTCCATGAAATATGAGGTTTTCCAGACTAGTTGCTGGGAACGTGAAGTATTTCTGGTCCTGTCCTATGACCCCCTTCTGTGTGATTAGAGTTTGATTTTTAAATATTTTGGAGAAGGCAATAATTAAGTACAATACCAATAGGCATGGTGCGCACATACATGGATAACTCTACAAAACTTTTTAATGTACATTCGATATTAAAAATAAAAGGATATAATATGAAATTAAGTGAATTCTTGTATTAAAAAGTAACTTAAACAGTGATTTATTTGGCAAAAGTTTAAGTATACAAAAATGAACAGACACTTTGAACTTAATGAAATTGAACTTGTGTAAAAGAATTGCTATTAAATATGATGTTCTCTGAAGCTGTCACTTTAATGTGTCATTTACATATAATGATCTACATCTTTTCAAAAAGCACCTCTCCCTATTTACCTTATTTTCTAATTAACTTACCAGAATCCGCAGATGTTGCAAAAAAATAAATTTCAGCATCTCAAGCATAAAGTCAAGTAACAGACATCACATCTATTCTAATACTATGAAGGGGTATTCATGATTTGTTAATTGGGCTGTAATTACTGAAATGCATTGCACACATCTCTTATATTTCGCTTTAAAGATATAATTGGCCTCTCACTTTTAGGAAGTATGAAACAGGAAATTTTAACAACCTATCATATGACTTTCTCAGGGCACAAAGAAATGGAACACTTACTCATTTAAAAAAACCTTAAAATCCTAGTAATTAATATTCACATTGTCTAACTATATAAAAGCTAAATATATATTCATAGTGACATGGATACAAAGTGCAAGGAAATTTTATGTATACATTGGCCATATAAATATATGAAAAGGTATACATCTACAGAGACAAATAATTCTCTAGCTACAAGTCTAATATCTAAATTCAAAGAGTATTAATAGTTTCACAAAAAAGTATTAGCAAGTAGATAGGCTAGATCTCTGTTTTATCAATTATAATAATTTATTAGCTTTCAATGGCACTTGCTTTTATCACAAATGGTAATATTATAATGAATACCTTTAAACTACAAATACCTTACTGTACATTCAGATATCAAAGCCCATAACAAAACAAAAGAAATCCAATTCAAACAGATAATCAGTTGGACAACAGAAGCATAAACAAGGCCTCAACTGGAAAATTGATTTCCTATTGTCTTTAGCTCTGTTTTCATGCAATACCACATGTATACACTCATAAAATGTATGACAACTGATGACCAGTGATATATAGATAGCATCTCGTGATGAGCTAAATAGTACTTTTGGCTCCTACATATTTGTGAACTAACTACTTTGTTTCTTTTTACATTTCTAGCCCCAAGCAAATTGTGCAACCAAATCACTTCTTTCCTTCACTAATTAATGAAAGTGTTTCCACTGCCACAGCATTGACCACTAACACCTGGCAATTCATATTCTAGGTTAATACCTTTAAAATGGAAGTTGCATTTTAATTTACTATTGAGGGAAGCTCTATAAAATTCCGCATAGCCACATATTAGAAAGGTGATTGTTAATAAATTATTCATTATATCAAAATAATCTATATGTATCTTAGATTTCACCATACTATAAATTTATCCTTACTAGTTCTATCTCTCAACCTTTTTTCATCATCCATATAACTCCATCCTGCACTATTCTACCTTTTCTTTCACCTACTCCAAGTAAGAATTTTAACTGGTAATTAAAAATGTTTTTACAAGGTTAAAGCTGTAATTTTTCACTTAGATTAGATATTCTTTTAGTATATTGTGACTCACATTTACATTGTATATGTTAAGATTTAAGGGTAGTTTTACCTAGAAGCAAAGAGATGGACTACTTTATTCTCTTTTATCTTTCATTCCTCATTTTCTGCAAAAGTCTGCAAAAACTTAGGGGAAAAGGATACATCCTGCTGTTTGGGAGTTTGAGAAAGAGTCTTCAAAGCACACCATCTAGTGGTAACTAGTCAACAGCATATAAATATAGTGTTGAAACAACATACACACACTTACTTAATTCTTCAAGTAATGGCAGCATCCATTTATCCCCATAAATACTTTTAATGCACTAAGAAACTGCTTAATGACTTAAAAACCCTATAGAACACAACCCAAATCTAATAGCCATAGTAAATCCCCTTCTTTCTTCTCTTGAAAGAAGAAAACAAAAAGAAAAATAAAATCTTTCCTATACTGCCAATATCTATCTTTGGTTCTCTGTTTGAGGAACTCTGCCTTAAGGTACTCAATGATCCTATCAAATGTCTTTTAATTGTGATTGAGGACTATAAAGAAGTTTGTCATTATACCTGGTAGAAAGGTTCTGTGTGGGAGTGAATGTATACATATTGTGGGTTTTTCTTTTCAAGACTATCAGTGAAATAAAAACCTCAAATTCAAAAAATGTCATAAAACTTGCAGACTTCTTAAAAAAGGCACTTGGACCCCTTGGTGTCTGCAGACTCAGTTTAAGAGACACTGTCCTATGTTATGTGTGTGACATTAAGATAGAAAATATGTTATTGCCAAATCACAGATGTATATCTTTGTGTATATATATGTATATATTCAAACAAATACACAATTCGTTTGAAGAATGGCATTAAAGTTTTTGTCAACACTGCATTTCTCCTGCCTAGTCATTTTCCTTATGTGTATATGAGACACAAAAGGAGATATTATTACACAACTAATGTGCTTCTGGGTATTTCATCACAATCATATTTCCTGGTATTACCAGACCAGATTTGAACACATGGAATATGCTATCCACTGTTTAATCATGACCATACCCAGCAATTATTTTACTCCTAATATTTAATTCAGGTAACCTAATAATCATTTGCAAAAAGACTCTCAAGGCTATTTAGAAACTACAGCTTCACCTGTGAATTATAAGTGCACATATTGCTCCAATGTACTTTGCAGTAGTGAGAAATCAGAGCAAAACTTCTTGCAAAATAAGCCTTTTCTCTCCAAATCACTGTTCTCAAAGCTTCCAATATATAAATGTATTACCACAGATATTTTGACAATGTACTTTAAATTTATTTATTAAGCATATTGCATGAATAGCACCATTAATTTACTATGTTCTGAACATAAGTTTTAAACTAATATCCAAGGGATCAAGAGAGTCAAAAGAACAAAGGTGATTCTCAATAATGTCTTTATTACTTCTCTTTAAACTTGAAGGTTAGAAAGTGGGCAATGAACAGCAGGGATGTTCATTATATCTTAGTTATTAAGATACTATTTCCTGAAGAAAAGCTTATAATTTTGAAGGCTTTGCCTGCACTTAATAGTTTTTTATTAATGTATGGATTTAATGACTTCTTAAAATGTAATTAATAAATAGAATCACAGAATTTTTAAGCTAGAAATACCCTTAGATATTATGAAGATTATGCCTTTACAGTTGAATAAACTGAGGTTCAGGGATGTGAAGTAACATATTTCAGAAAATGTTTTCTGAAAAATGTCTAATGTATATCATAAGTTCTTTAATGGCTAATTCATTTTATCTAACACCTAGCATGTTACAGAACACAGACTTAATAAATAAGTGCTTTTGAGGTACTTAAGTATCAACTAAAGGGCAATCACTAACTATATTTGTTTGCTAAGGCTGCTGTAACAAAGTACCCAAAACTGGGTGGCTTAAACAGAAATGTATTGTCACACATTTCTGAAGATAAAAGTCTGAAATCAAGGTGTTGGTACGTTTAGTTCCTTTTGAGAACTGTTAACAGAAGGATCTGTTCAAGGCCTTTTTTCTTGGTTTGTAAATGGTCATTGTCATGTTCACATGGCATTTACCCTAGATGTGTGTCTGTATCCAAACTTCCCCCTTTTATAAAGACACCAGTCATATTGGATTAGAGGCCTACTCTACGTTAGTATGACCTCATCTTAATTTAACTAATTACATCTGCAATAACCCTATTTCAAAATAAGGTCACATTCTGAGATAATAATGGTTAGGACTTCAACACAGGAATTATTTGAGGGGGAAAAACACAATTCAATGCATAAAGCTGACTAATTCCTTATTTCAATAACAAGATTAGAGGCTTATTTCCTTTGTAAATCCAAACACCATCAACTCTTATTCTCCCCACATTCCCCCAGAAAGCTACATCCTAATTCCTGAAACCAGTGAATATGTTAGTTTCCAATGGTAAATGAATTAAGGTTGCAGGAAGAATTAAGTTTGCTAATCAGCAGACTTTAAGAGATTATCCTAGATTAAGTGGGCCCAAGTAATCACAAGGATCCTTAAATGTGGAAGACAGACAGAGGAGTGTCAGAGTGATGTAATGTGAGAAACATTTGATCTGCTGCAGCTAGCTTTGAAGATGGAAGGGGACCACAAGCCAAGGAATGTGGGTAGCAGCTAGAAGCTGAAAAAGGTAAAGAAATGGATTCTTTCCTAGAGCCTTCAGAAAGGAAAGCCTTGCTGATACATTGACTTTAACCCAGTGAGACCTATTTCAGACCACCAACTACCAGAACTATAAGATAATACATGCACTGTCTTAAGCCACTATTTTGTAGTAATTTGTTGCAGCAGCAAATAGAAAACTAATACAGTTCCTCTTAAAGATATTAGTGACAGGGACACCAATACATCTACACTCTTCTATAATACTCTGCTAACAAGTCAAGCAATTCACATAAATATAATTTCAATGGAAAGGCCATTATTATCACCAAAATAATTGATTCACTTAGACTCATAAAAATTTTAACCATCACATAGGTGTAGATATCCTCTAAAGCTTGTGTACATTATCCAGATAATACTTTGACTACATATTATTTTACACATGTGAAAATGGACAAAAAGAAATTCAGGGTATTTTTCTGAATACCAGCTCTTAAAAAGTTTAAGTTATACAAGAAGTTATATTTCACTTTACATCAGTGCTTTTCAGACTTTCATACATGTATGAATCACCAGGGAATCTTATTGAAATGCAGATTATGAGTTAGTAGGTCTTGGTTTGAAACAGAGATTTTGCAATTTCAAGAAGTTTCCGGGTGAGGTCCATGCTGCTGCTACATGGAACACATTTTGAGTAGAGTAGCAAGGATTTAATACAGATACACCAAACCCTAACAGAAAAGTAAATTGGCTCCACATCACAATCAATACTGAGTTCAAGAAAGTCTCTCTACATTAAGCACTACCTGTTGGGAAAGAAAAAAACCTCAAAATGACCTTTAGTTTCTTTTAAGCATTCATTGGTGATAGACATGAGCCTATAGGTTCTGAATGAAATGCCTAACCAATTACTTTAACTTACATACATATTCAAAAATAGCTTTGTGTTGTCTTAGAATACTGGGGATAAGTCAATGCTGGGCATTCTATACCTAATGCAATACTTCCCACTGATGTAGAATATATTTTTTCTCCCACATTTTACAATGCTCTGGGTATTGTTGCTCTGTTGAAGAGATTTCAGCAACAACAAATGATTGGTCTATGAAAGGGCAAAACTCTTTGAAGAATGGGTCTCAGATAATTACTTCCCTAAATGAAATAGCTATTTCATTCATAAAATACACAATAGATAAAGATAACTAAGTAAAAAGTATAATATATAAAGAAATACATTGAAACAATATATAAGTGTAGTAGAAAACTTATAATTTAACCTTTCATAAAACCCAATGAACAAATGCTTTCATCATTGCTTGGTACCTTGAAAGAATTCTAGGAAAGAATATTGCACAGGTCTACATGCCTTCTTCCACTGAAGCCACTGGAGGTCAGTGCAATGACCCTTTTTCCTAAACTTCAGCCTTTCTATTGAAAAGTTTCATCTCAACTGAAAGAAAAAAGAAAATGTCATAGGCATTTGAGACTCAGAAAGAGATGTTAGGGGAAGTTACACACACACTTTTTAGGAACAACAAATAAAGATGGACCTCACCATAACTTCTTCCACCTATTACCTAGTAAAGAGTGTAGGATCTACAGTGATATCTCCTTTACAGTCCTAGCTCTGACACTAACTACTTGGGTAACCACCATGCACAAATGCTTGTCCAGAAGAGAAAAGTGCCTATTATGGGCACATAAATCATATGTTTGCATGGCTGTTTTAAGAACCTTAAAATAAATTGCTCCCAACTCAAAGGGAAGAGAGGCTAAGACAATGTTCTCCTGAATTTTTGCCACTCTGACAAATAACACATTTAAAGATTCTAAGGATCAACCTAAAAGGACATAAGTCTAGTTGGAAAGCAATAGGAGACAAAGAAGGTAAGACAACTACTGTTGTAGATTTATTCACAGAAGACAGATGTATAGCATTTAATTAACAGTATAATCTCATTTTTTTAGTCACCATATACCTAGATTTCTTTTTTATCCAGGAAATGTTGCTACTAGCTGGGGCATGATGACTCCACTTGCAGAAACAGATTTCAGTTTATTGTCTTGAAATTTTATGCGGACTATAAAAGTCTCAGGGTGTCAGCAACAGCTTCTGAATATACTAACCTCTACAACTCCCTTCTAATGCAGAATATATCTCTCCAGAATTTTCACTGTTTACTTCCAAACCGGGATGGCTAGATATAGTGTACTCAATAAAAGTATACTAAGACACAAACAGTTTCATGTTTAGCTAACACCACTGTAAAATCAAAATCAACAATTCAAATATTATTATCCTGCTGGGGATTACATACAAAAATGTAATTTCCCCTGGGAGTACAAAACAATTTTAAAAGCAGAATTAATTGTTTTTAAAAATATATTTTATACAAAATTTCATGCCATCTTTATTAACAAAGGCAGTGTGTTTTAATAAAATACCTAAAATGAAATGTAAGTACATACCATTTGGTCAAGTTTAGTAATCACTGATTTTGTAGTAGTAGGGTGTTCATGGAAAATATTGTGGTATAAAACACACACAAAATAAGAGACAAAAGAATTGATGTAGGAGTTCTAGAAATGGTGAAGCTTATAAGGGTTGGGGGACTTTCAAGGCATTTATGGAGAAGTGTAACTTGAGTTGAACTTTCAAAGTGGGCAAGATTTGAGTAGACTGAAAAGAGGGTATCCTAAGTGAAGGTAGTGGTAGTGCAAAGAGCAAAGCTGTGGAGATAAACTGTTCAAGGGACATTAAAGAGAGTTGTACACTGAAGAATCAAATAAAATAAGGTTCTTGTGGTAAAATGAAGCCAGAGTTATGAGGCTCTTTGTAATCCAAGTGGAAGTGGGCTTGGAACAAAAGAAAATAGGGAGCCAAGAATATTTTGGCGAAGAAAAATGACTTGATTAAAACAGTGTTCACTGACCATTAGTCTGATAGAATGAATTAGGGGCTTGGGGCACAGGTAAAGGCTGGCTAGAAGGCTCTTGGAGTGACTGGATGGGTGATGATGAAAGTTTGCATGGCAGAATAAGAAAGAATGATAGAAGGGAGGTTTCAAAAGAAAATTCACCAAGACTTGATAAACTCTTAACTGTGAGAAATGGAGAAAACTCTAGATTTTTCTGTGAAGTAGTTACGAATTCATGATCAGACAATGCAGCAGAATAAATAATATCACTGTACAATATTTTCACCAAAGATAGTTCCTCACAGTTGTGGAATAATATACCCCCTCCCAATAAAGGAGAGTTGGACAGGGTCTCTCAAAACAAGATTTGACTTAGTTGGTTCTAGCAGAGACACAGAGGAAGAAGGAAGAAGGACTTAGCACCAAACTTGAAACAGAGACCAAGCTTTTAAGAGACAACCCCAAGAAGAAAAGAAAGGAAAATTTATTACTCTAAGTCTCCACAATGTACCTCACTCCGAGTCTCCGCAGAGTTTAAATTTCAAAATCACCGAGTTCTACCCCAATTAGAGTTCCTTGAAGATCAAAAGTTGGATTAACTTGACTAATTAGTGGGGTTCTTTTCCCCTCTAAATGATTTCTCATCTAGTAATTTCTACTGCACAAATTCCTCTCTTGAGTTCTTTCAATTGTTCCAAACCTCTTATCTGCAGATTAATAATTTGCCCTCTTAAATTCATCAGACACATTTTTTGTCTGGGTATGCTCAGTAGACAAGATTCAAAGTAACTGGCAGATCCTTCTCCATCAATTGGCGCTTGAAACACCGCAGAGCCAACTCCCAACCTTTGTGTATTCTGCCTAGACAGAGCTCAGCCCCACCCCTTCCAGCGAAACGGAAAAAGCGCGTGCGCAAACAAACGCCTATTCTCGCCATGAACTCCCCCACACCAAAAGTTATTAGTGCGCAGGCGCAGCACCGTCGTTGCGTTTGAATAGGGTTGTGAGAAATCTACTGTCCAGTGAAATCTAGAAGTGGTAGAATTCACCAACCACCCCCTTTCCTCGGAGGCAGAGGCACTACTTCCTCCTACTCCGGGGCCAGAAGTGCGTCCCAAACCTCGCCCTCTCTTAGAGCAAGATCCTTTGCTTTCTCGCAATGCCTACTTAGTAGTCCTAATCTCAGCTCGTTTCTAACCGCACGGTGCTACCCGCCTTCGCTAGGAGGGTAGAGGCAGTTGGCTCCCCAAAAGCTGCACCAGTTTGTTAGTAGCCTCTTTAGGCCCCTTAACCTGCGGGCCCCCGACTGGGCAGAGCATTAGCTTGGTGTCTTGCTCGCCCTCCTTCGCCCTTTACACCCACCCAGGCTGGGTGCTTACCTCGGGCGTGGTGCGGTCTCGTAAGGAATCAGCGGATCCCAGATGAGAGCAGTGCTGGGGCATGCGGATACAGCGAGATTTTTCCTGGGTCTCCACTGCCTCCTCAGACAATGAAATCAGCGTGTCCGATCATCAATTCTCATCATGATCGTGACGTCACAAAAGACAGCGGCCAATGGGAGCCCGAGATCAGCTCCGGACAGTCCCTGGCCCCAGCCCAGAACTCAGGAGTGGGGAGGGGGGAGAAGAGGTAGCTGCCTGTAGTGGGGCTGCCTCTTCCCCACACATATCAGCTGTGTCCAAGGCCAGGCCTCTCTGTACCTCTCCCTTCCTGAATAGCTGTGAACGCCCAGCACCCCTTTGACTATTGTAGTTATATGCCAGTCATTTGAGCAGGTTTTGCCTCGTCTTCCAACTTCGGATTTGCTTTCAGCAGAATTGTTGCACGCTGCCAAAATCAAATGATCACATACAGAAATATAGTCTTTTGTGATCAGTGTTCAATTGACAGGAATATATTCATTGTTACTAAAATCAAGAAGGTGTCCAATGAACCTTTGGAATTTGTTGATAAGAACAAGTATACTGCTTTATGTGACCAGTTTTCTCTGGTGACTGATGCAAAAAATTAAAAATATGGGCTCTGTTCACCTAACCTCAATCCCTGTTCTTCCAGAACTTGAGTGATTACCATTACACCGTTGCAAAAAAAACCTCAAGCCATTTATATCAGTTTAACACTCACTTGATACACTTCTAAAATTTGCTGGATGCCATGAGAGGTGTAGAATTCATTGGTCGTCCTCTGCTATTATAGAACTTACATCATTTAGAAGGTATGACTAGCAGATATTAAACATTAACAATAATAAAATAAAGTACATGATCATGGGCTCAGTCATGAACTACAGATAAGAACTGTATGATTTAATAACTGGAAACAGTGAAGTGACGATAGGGAATCATTCTGTGTTGTGATTGGAACTTGAGATGTTCTTGAATGGTGGATAAGAAAGGATGGAAAGCACTGTCTTAAATGGGAAGGGATAGGCAAAAGGAGGAAAGTCGGATGTGAAGTATATATGATGTGAAGTACAGTATATATGATACGAAGAGAACCATAATGAAATCAGCTTAACAAACTAGAGGGAAATAGGATAGGCTGATAATAAAAGTCTTTGAAAGTAGACAGGGAACTTTGATAAAAGCCACTGAAGGCCTTAGGGCAGGGTACCTCAACCCTTTAGAGCCAATGATTGACAGAGCAGCTTGAGTGATTTTTTTCAAAAGGAAAGTCAGATCATGTACAGCTCCAAGTTATCCAGTGTCTTCCATTTACCTCTACTATAGGATACAAATTTCTCACCAATACCCCAAGGTCCTAAATGATCTGGCCTTTGCCGTCTTTCTGACCTTACCACCTGCCATCCTGCCACTAACTCAGTTTCCAATCACAGCAGCCTTCTCTCCATTTCTAAAAAAGTTAAGCTCATGACATCAGGGCCCTTGAACTGTAGCTTCCTCTGATCTTTGTATGACTTAAACCCTCTCCTGATTCAAATCTCTGCTCAAATGTAATCTCTTTAAAAAGTAACAATTTTAAGGAGGTTATATAATGTCTTTAAAAGTAATCTATTTAAAATTTTAAAGAAATTACACAGTAACCTATTTCAAATTGTGATCTTCTCAACACTCCCCATATCTCCCTGTATCCCCATCTCTGTTTTATTTTTTTATAATACTTATTACTATCAAACATAGTCTATATTTTAGTTATTGCAAAATTAAGTGCTGTGAGGGTAGGCTTTTTGGTCTGTTTTGTTTATTATTATATCCCTGGCATCTAGAAGAGTTCTAGACATAAAGTAGACAAGTCAGTAAATAATTGCTGAGTGAGTGATTGAAAGAAAAAGCTTCAAATGATTAGTCAACCATCAATTTGCAATTTGAATCAGATTTGGGATAAGCTGGAGTGAGAATGGTCAGACAATGGTAGTGGTAATCCAACTTCTAGATGACTTGGGTCTGGATTAGGGTTAAGAGAAGCAATGAAGAGAAATGCTTGAAATTAAGACATTTCAAAGAAGGAATGGTAAGAGTGAAAGTGGAACATTCAGAAATAACCTACCTATGTGGATTAACACATCCATTAAGTATCTACTGCATATCTTGAACTGAGGTGATTTGAAAGCAAAAGGGGGCAGCATCCCTACCACTGAAGAATTTATAGTTTAACTGACTAAAGAAAACATATATGAAACCAGAGTACAAAAAGAGGTAACTAAATTCTTCCAGTTGTTCATTCTTTTCTCCACATACTCCATATCCAAGTCATCAGTAAGTCCTATAGGTTGTACTTAAAAATAAGTCTGAAATTTGAGCAGTCCTTATTTCCTCCATCACTACTACACCAGTCAAAGTCACTATCACTTCTAGCATGAACCACTGCAAAAGCATCTTATATGGTTTCCTATTGTCTATCTACCATTTTCCTTCTTTAATACTTTCTCTTAGTAGCAATCAAAATAGCCTTTATAAAATTGAATTGGATCATATCACTCCCCAGCTTAAAGCCCTCCACAGATGATTCCCATTACATTAACAATAAAATTGAAAGTCTTTCTTATGGCTTATTTCCCACCACTTGCTTCTGCTATGGCTCACTATGATACCACTAGCCTTTTTTCCCCCACTATCTCTCTCACTGTCAGGAAATTATGTTTCTCTTCAGAGACACTGTACTTGCTATACCTTCTTAGAAAATTCTTCCTCCAGATCTTCACATAGCATGCTTCCTCATTCAGGTTGTCGCTAAAATGTACCTGTTCAGATGTGTCTTCGTGGACCAATCTATTTGAAATGGCATCCTCAAATAACTCTATATCGCATCTATCCTTGTGCTGTGCTTTCTTTTTCTCATATTGCTATGGGAAAGCACATAATTCATTTACTTATTTATTTTGCTTTTCCTCAAGGGGGTAAGGATTTTATCTTTCTTCTTTATTGTTACTTCTCCAATACCTAGAACTCTACCTGCCATACAGTAGGCATTCGGTGAGCCTTTGTTGAATAAGTGAATGCAGGAGAACACAATTGTATAATGCAGGCTAGAGTAATAGGTATTCAGAAATTAGAGATGTTCCTAGTACCATCTTAGGTATTTGTATGAGTCCTGTTGACAATGTATCAATTAAAGCAATATTTTTTTAATTTGTAAGTGAAAAGAATCTGGAAGGAATCATGAAAGCATGGATATTAACCAAAATTTCAAAGATCTCAAAAGACTCAATATACAAATACAACAAGATCAAGTTTGACAGGGCTAAACAGTGTCTTCCTTTTAGGTTTCCAAAATCAGTTGCACAAATACAGGATAGGCAATAAATACCCAAGGTTGGGAAATTTTATTTAAAATTTTAATAAATTCAATGTGAGCTAGTGTACCATAGCTGTTAAGCAAGATAATTGAGACTTATACTACATTAAGATAAAGTTAGCATCTAAAGTGAGACAGTTAAGAATCTTAATATCCTCTACTCTAATCAGACCACATCTACTCTGTTTGGTTGATTGTTCCTTATTTTAAAAGAAACATTACAAATGACTGCATCTAGAGAAGAGAGACCAGGAATGATGAGACATCCTAAAATATATGATATAAGGCAAGGCTCCAAGAACCAAGGATGCCTCCTTGAAAGAAGACCTGGAAAAAAATTAAGCTATTTTCAAATATTTGAAAGCCTACTGGGCAAAGACAGATGTGATTCATTTTGTGGTTCTCAAGAAGATAAATCTAAGGTCAAAAAGAAAACTGATAGGGAGATAAGTTTCAGCTTAACCTTCAAGTGTTCAAAAATAAGGGACTGTTTTGTAATGTCAAAAGGCCTCAATCACTGGGAATGTTCAACCATAATGATCATCAATCAGGAATGAAGGCTTATATCTATTAAATGACTGCTAAAGTTTATTCCAACATGAACTTTAATAATTTTGAATTACTCAGATAGGAATTAGGAAAATGCCTTAAAGGTAAAAATGGGTTTGGTCTTTTAGGATTTATTTGGTGGAGCTGAATGGGAGGGAAGAAATAGGGTGGGACACTACTAAAAAAGACAAAAAGTTTATTGTCCTTCTATTCTCAGTAGGTAGAATTTAAATAAAACATTTTCACAGTGCATTTTGGGTCAGTATGGGGCTACATACACCAAAGAAAATGCATTCAAATTTCATTTTTTGTGTTTAAACTTTTCCCATTAATAAGTAATGCATTTTCAAGTTCCTTTTATTTATTGATATATGTGAAACCTGCCTAGATAAGCCCAAATAAAGCTCTAAACAATATGGTTGGCTAGGTTTTAAAGAACTAACTTCTAAACTACTTAAAATTAGATTACTTTCTCTAGTAGAGCTGATTTTCATTAATCAGTGGCTCAGTGCTTTCTTTGTAGATCATTAAGGCTCTTCTCTTTCATTTTGTTCCTGTCCAACTTTTAGGCATTTTGTAGCTTACTGACGTCTCCAATCAAAGTTGTGCAACAAAAACTCATGTGAAAAATAAAATTGAGTGGTTTCTAGATGGAATATTATTAAGCCATAAAAAATAAAGTAATCTTGCCATTTTCAGGAATATGGATGGCCCTGGAAGATATTTTGCTAAGTGAAATAAGCCAGGCACAGAAAGACAAATTCCATTTGATTTCACTTATATGTGTAATTAAAAAAAAACAAAATGAACAAACACAGAAATAGACTCATAGACAAAAGACTGGTGATTACCATGAGGAGGGAGTTGGGGGTAAAATAGGTAAAAGGGAAAAAGAAGCACAAAATATTAGTTACAAATGACTCATGAGAATGAAAGTATAGCATAAAAATAGTCAATAATATTGTAATAACTTTCTACATTGATAGATATTAACTATACTTGGGGTGAACATTTAATAATGTATATAACTGAAATCAATATACATCTGAAACCAATATAATATTGTATATCAACCATACTTCAATAAAAATACATTTAAAAATAAAAAGTTAAAAAATTGGAAAATTAAGTGTCCTTTTATTTATTTCATTTTTTAAATTTAGAAATATGTTAAGAATTATTGACTCTATTCCCTATGCCGTACTTTCATCCCTGTGACTGATTTATATTATGATTGAGATTTTGTGCCTCTTTATCCCCTTTACCTATTTTACTCACCAACCCACGCCAATTCCCTCCCCTATGGTAACCACCAGTCACTGCTCAGTGTCTATGAGTCTAGTACTGTTTTTTTGTTTGTTTTGCTTTGTTTTGTTTTTAAATTCCACATATAAATAAAGTCATGGTATTTATCTTTCTCTGCCTGGCTTATTTCACTTGGCATAGTAGCCCTTAGGTCCATTCATGTTGTCATAAAGGACAGGCTTTTTATGGCTGAATAAAAAAGTGGGTATATGTATAATATCTTCTTTATTCATTCCTCTATGGACACTTCCATATCTTGGCTATTGTAAATAATGTGGCAATAAACATAGGGGTGCATATATCTTCTTGAATCATAGATTTTGTTTTTTGGGGTAAAAATCCTATAAGCGGAATTACTGTGTCATATGGTATTTCTGTTTACAGTTATAAGGAAACTCTATACTGCTTTTCATAGTGGCTGTACCAATTTACATTCCCAACAGTGGTGTAGAAGGGTTCCCTTTTCTCCACATTTTCACCAATACTTGTTATTTTTTGTTGTCTTTTTAAATGATCTTGATTCAAATCATGAAGGAAATAATTTTAAAATGAAATGAAATGTTAAATTTATAGGTCCTCAATGGGTTTCAATTATCCATGACAATATTTTTCTTAGTATTTTGGTTAGTTAAAGAGATGCCATTTTAAGGAAATTCTCTCACCTTACTGTAGTAAGTCAGGTCTGAGTAATATCAAAAGGAAAAATATACTCTGGTACAAACTTTTGGTGGAAAACCCCTCAGAATCATTAGCATATCCTCCTCTGCTCTAATGATTATATAAATAACCTTGAGGAATAATGAATTTCCACTTTATATTTTACTGATTAAGTTATCTTGTTTTATGGAAAATGTAATAATGAAACTTGTACACCTAGCAAATTTCCAAGATGAAACTGATTTCGTAGCTCCAATGTGTTTCTTGAGATGTGATGTACTACTTATATTCTTGTTTTTTCTATTTAAACTAAGCATGTTTTTCCCTGAACGAAGAGTATCATCAACTGGAAATTTGTTAGAAATGCAAATTTAGGGATCCCACCTACAGATTCAGAAACTCTGAGAGTAAGGCTCAACAACTAACGCTTTGGCAAACCCTGTAAGGAATTCTTTTGTATGATAAAGGTTGAGATCCAATGTATTAAGCTGTAAGTATATTAATATTTTTAGTACAGAATCATGTTTTAGTAAATTCTGTGTCTGCACATAATTGGACCTAAATAAATGTGCAATGAAATTGCCTCCATTTTACCCCTTACACTTGCTAAGTACCTGAGTGACTGGTTTTTGCAAAGTGGAATTCTATTTCTGACTGTCAACAACTATATTCCTGATATGGCTCCAAATGTATTTCCTTTTACTAATGTTATTGATGCCAGGATATAGTGAGAGACCAGAGCCTCAGCTGTTCTAATTTAGCAGTTGTACAATACCAAACCAGTAAAAAATAATAAGAAAAAATTTTGTATACTTCCAGGAAGAAGTCCACTTATAAATGTATCTCTTGACTGCATAATGAAATTGATTCTTGTTTCTCTGATTCCATATCAAAATTTATAGCATTTTATCAGCTATCTAGGGGAACTACGTATTTACATTGATTGACTTCTGGAAGCAACTTGAACCTTATTTATATGAAAAAAGGAAATATACTGCTTTATCAAGGTTGAATTGCCTTGATATTTAAAGTTGTTCTCTACCACTTGGGGATTGACGATATTTTTGCTAATATGACACAGCCATGGATCCTTTCTCCAGAAACATACACACATAAAAATGTGCATATTTATTGTAGGAGAATTCCACTGATTTCCAGTGGATCATCCATAAACTTGCAGAAATTGGTATGCCCTAGGAAATAATTCTGTTACATGCTTCAAAATGATTCATAAAGTGATTTATTTCATCAGAGTTCTAGTAGTAGTTCAGAGAAATTGTCTGGAAATGGGTGATAGTTATTCAGCACCATGAAGAGTAAGCTATTTCAGATTGACTCAAATCAATATCGTCTGCAAGTTTTCACCCCCGAATCCACCGAAATACATCAACCAGACATCCTAATTTGATCTGAAATCTCATTTATCTTTAGAACAACTAAAAGATCTAAGGAGTTGAAGGGAACAGTAACCCTCCAGTAAAATTAAGGGAGATACATTCAAAATATCTTTACCCAAACAAGTAAAATGTATCTGAAGAGCCAAGATACATGTAACACATACATATATATCTGTGTTATAAGAAAAGATAGCAAAAAAAAATTCCTGTTATTCTAAATCAGTATTTGGGATACAGGGAGGATTTGGGAAGGGAAAACAAAGAAAAGTTCTTAAAAATTTAGAGTCATTTGACAAGCTTTTGAAAAATCACTCTGCACTAAAACATAAAGGATTGAAATGGATATTTTTTAGGTAAACTGAATACGAAAAATTCCTATCTCATTTTTTACATTATTTTGCCAGCATTCTTTTATGAATAAGGAAAATAAAGTAAAAGTAAGTAAAGTGGATTACCTAAGGTTAAATGGGTCAGTAGTTTACAAAATGATACGCTTTTAATCTAATAGAATTGATGACCATTTGAAAGTGACTTTTAATAATCACATAATTTTCAGTCCTAGGTATTGGATAAACATTTCGACACTACGGTTTGACAAGGCAAATTAGTGCAAACTAATTTGACCTGAAATCTCATTTATCTTTAGAACAACTAAAAGACAAAAGGACAAATTAATATCAAGGTGGATCCTAAGAAATGAAGGAACTCTTCAACCTCAGACTTGCGCCTTTTCATAATCCTTCTGTGGCAAGACTAGGGCCTGGAGATGGGAGCAGGTAACTGGGAAAGCCTGATTGAAATGAAGTGTGTTGGGGTGGAAAAGTAGTAGCTTCTGGAAATCAGATTATGATTGTCCAACACAAAAGAAAATATGAACTGTCTTGGGAATCTTATGAGTTTACAAGATAACATCTTTCTTTCAAACTTAAATGAGTATTATTGTTTTCATTAGAGAAAATTTTCTAAACCACATTTGTAATAAAATTTTTCATGTTTCCCTTTTAGAACTTTATACTATTTTATACAACTGGCTTGTGTTACAGAGACTTATGAAAATGCTGTATCATCATTTTGTAAGCTTATCTTATAACAGTTTAATTCTTAATATTTTTCCTTCAGTACTAATTCCCAATCTACTTCAGAATATTAATCCATGTTGTGTCATCTAGATTCAAATACCTTTGTTGGTCACTGTAATTGAGTTTTATTTTACCACCTCAAATTTATGTGGTGACACACTACATAGGAAAGGAACTATAAGGAGCTTGTTTGAGTTCTGTTGAGATATAATCCATTTTTTTCCCAGTTGGTATGATACATAAGAGCTTTCTATAAGTTCTAAAAATCTAAACCAAAATTGTTAGCAGTACAGATTCCTAATTAGGATTGAGCAATGTACTATGACAAGAGCCATTTTCTTAACATTTAACATATTTAATTGGCAATCTAACAAAAGGTTATATATAATTGGTGTTTATGGTAACCTGTCACTGTGTCTGATTTTCATAACCAAAGCTTTAATGTTAAGATCTTGTGTAGCAATTTCAAAAGCACATGTTTTTGCATCTTTAAAATCTGGAAAATCTGCTACCTTGAGTGAATGGTGGTTTCAGTGGAACTGTCATTTTAATTTTTTTTAAGTTTTAAGTATTAATGTAAGGTCTTTTATATATCTATCTACCTATATCTCTTTTTCCTGACTCCAGAAGCATTATATCAAAAAGTTTGATAATTTTTAAAGTAGTCACATTAAATATTCTTTTTCTTGGGAATAAGTGAGTAGGAAGAGAAACCGGCGAATAATGACAGTGGTATGCTAGAGCCTGCTGACACTTGCTCATGAAAGCTGATTATGTGTATCTCTTCTCAACTCTTTCACCTTGGTGGCTTGAAGTTAGCCATGGTGGGGTAACACAGTTAAAATCAGCAGAGTGCAAATGAGGGCTTTCCCCTCACCAGATAACCAGTTTAAGAATTTACCAGCACACTGAGGGTATAGGAAAAGGAATATCTGAGGATAAAATATGGAGAAGTAATTTGAAGCTAACTGGGAAGGATTGGTTAACTTACTTTTGTTATTATTAAGATATGAGGTACAGCTGAAAAATGAGTCAATGTTTGAAAAGAGTGAAAACATTTCATTGCATTTGTGTCATACAAATTCACTTTTCTAATTTAAAATAGGAATAACTTAGCAAGTGAATTGAATCCAACTTATTATTTTGGAATATGACTATCCAGTAGCTAACTTATTTGGTAATGATAATAATTTACCTTATCCTAAGTTTCACCTCTAACTTTGCAAAAATAATCAAAAGCATCCTTAAATAAAATGAAGCCAGGGATAGCAGATATATCTTCTAAGGGAGTTAACTTGAGGTGGGTAAACTGTCAGAGGATATTGGTCAAGAGAGTTTTGAATTTAAGCTGGGTCTGTCAAGTACTACATCAAATTGGTCTGTTAGGTAGAAAGATAGACATGAGCAGACAGGGAAGGGGAAGATAAGGTTCAAGGAAAAAACTGTCTAGACTCTGCCCAGGTAGTAGGTGCTCCCACATGAAGACAACAAAGGCTTTGCAGGGAAATTCTTGCCTATGGGGACCAGGCCAAACTTATCCCAACAAGGTCCTAACACACGCATAATCAAAGAAAACTAAGAACAGCCCAAACCATACTTCATCATAATCTCATTAAAATAAAATTGTGGTTTTGCCCCTCTCTCCCCACCACATGGGCTTTTCTGTGTGCATTTTGGGAAAAGACATTCACATGAAGAGGAATGGGTGTGTAACTAAAGCTGTCAATCAAATGAAATCACCCTGTCAATCAAAGGAGTGCCTTCCCACTAGGTCAGGATAAATAGACTATCCCCTACAAGTTTGGGCCCTTTGTCCACCTCTGGCCCACTCCTCCCTTGGAGTGTATTTAAATAAAATTTTTGCTCTGCTTCACTATAATGTCTCTGCCTTTCAATTCTTTGTTGTGGTGTAGACAAGAACCAAGGTGAACAAACTCAACCTGTAACAGTTCAGGGGTATGACTGAAAGTCTAAAGCAAGACTTCTCATCTTCAACGATGAGAAAAGGAGGCAAGAGCTGCAGAAACAGAGGAAGATGCTGAAGTAATGTGTAAAATATTATGGAACTAAAACTAATGCTTATCCAGAGTAGATATTAAGATTGCAACAGACCAGGAGAACTCTCTTTTAGACACAGAAGGGATATACCTATTTGTAAATCAATGTCTTCTTTCAGTAAGGCTACTCTGGATGTTCTGAATAAACTCACCTGGAGATAATGGCCAATACCCTTAAATCTTAAAGATAATCTCTACTTAGATGAACATCATCATTGGTATTCTAATTGAAAAAAATTGTTCATATAACTTAAAATTATAACGCTGCCAAGGATCACAATTATTCATCTAGTCAATTCTCCTCTTTCTAAATAAGTCTGTTCCTAAACAACATTCCAGTGATATTTTTAATCTGTGTACATTATGAGCAATAAACTATGAAAAATAATTTAGTGTGGTAATCAAATAAAATTTACAAAATCAGACCTTTTTAAATGCAAATCGTATCTACATTTATTGAAGTGCCACAATATTGAACACTGTACTGGATATATTCTCATATGTCATCTTATTTAATCTTCCAAAGAAGAGGGAGTTAAATCTGTTTTACAGATGAAAATATTAAATATGGGTAATTACTTCCTGATGGTAATAAGGCAGAAATTGCAAACATTTTCATTTAAATGATCTTACTTAGCATGAGTTTTGTGTACTCAAACAGAGGTTTTAAACCTTTCTTAAGACAGCACTTACTAAAAGCAAAGACAAATTCTCCTGTTCCCCTTTTCTCATATCAAATCTAGTGTTGGTAATACTTGCTCTTATATTGAATGACAACTTCATACCAGATATTAAATACTTAACGTATATTCTCTAATTTAAGCTCCACAGCAATGGTATGATGCTGGGAACCATGCTACTCAAGCTGTGTAGCGAAGCTCAGGCTGGAAGAAGACCCCCATAAGGCAGGGGCCTTTGCAGCTGGCTCCCTCTATTACCCACCTTGATTTTGTTATTTTCCATTATACTATTGGCTTTGTTTTTACTTGCATTGTTGCTAAAGACTAAGCTAACCTTTGCTAAGCAGCACGGAAAAGATGAGAACATAAACTTCCCAAAAGCTTTTCAGGACAGTGCTCCTGAAGAATACAACAAGCAGGGCCAAATAGCGATCTTAGCATAAAGTACCGAAACCTGTTAGTTAGTCAAACATTGACCACCCCATTTCCACTGAGAATGCCCCCTTTGTTTACAATGCTAGTGAAACTAGTGATGGAAAGTTTTATAGAAATAGAGTCATGAGAAAATATTGAATAGAATAACCCTGTTGACACTTAATTAATCATTTCATGTTTTCTTCCCTCTACTACTTCTATAGTTTGTTTTTCTTCTTTCCTAATTACAGCCCTTTCCTAGAATTTGTGCCTCATATGTGAAATTACCAAGTACCATAATTTTCCAGGAAGTAAAGATACCTCAAAACAAGTGCTGGGCATAGAAGCCATGGAGCATAAATCTGCAAAGAAGTGAAAAACTAACCTTTTCAAAAAATATTACTTCTCTCTCACTTACCAGCTTTACATCTCCCTGTATGGCCCCGTAAGATGGCTGGTTAGTCAGAGACGGGTAAGTTTCCTCAAGGGAGGAACAACCTAAGACAGGCACAGTCGCAGGGGGGCCATCAGGTGAGAAAAAGGGGGCCAACAGAGGTGAGGCTTAGAACCTCACCCCCCCAGTTTTGAGAGAAATCTTCTACACCTGTGGATGTTTGTTGCCCTTGTTTAGCTTGGATTAAGACCTGGTCTGTAGGCACAAACCTGATCATCTACACCTGCCTTCTTACAGTTCTAAATCATGCTTTCTATCTATATTTTGCATTTACCTTCTACATTAACATTTTATTAGATTCACATATAAAGTATAAAAATCAAATGAATAATCATACATTATATTTGACGTGATTGTTTATAGTTTAAGGTTTCTAGTTAAAACAGAAACAGTTTCTATGATATGAATGCCCTTGCATTGTTCACCATGTAAGAACTTGTTTAGTCCCTGCAGTAGTGGAGTCATGGAGACCTGTGTAGCATATGTCAGAGAGATTTTGGTATCCACACAGAAGAAAGAGAAATGTAGATAAGAAGGGGAAATGTAGTTTGCTGCCTACTGTGCCCTATAAAGGGGTATAAGGTGAAGATATGAGTTTATGATTTTAGATTGCTTATAAATTTATTAAAGCTTCTAAGAATATTTTTGTGGGAAAGAATCCTAGCTAACTGTGGCACTAGGTGACCTGTATTATATATTACTCTCTGAGCTGATAGACTCCATAGTCGCTGCTACATACTGCACACTCCTACGGTCACATGCACTACTTAGAAACTCCGTTGCATAGAAACGTAAAACACAATAGAGTACATGTTGATAGGAAAAGTTTTGGTCAAGGAACAGAAAAACAATCACCTGTCTAACGCTTGACCAACCATGAATAGATTAGAAAGTAAAAGAAAGAAAAAAGCTTGCCTATACTTATTAACCAACTGCCTATACTAATAAATCATCAGAAAAATAAAAAATAATCATATCCTTGTGCAAAATGGTATAAATAAAGCTGTCATCGACACTTTGTCGAGAGACCACCTCCATCTGACTCCGTGTCCTGTCTCTCCACGCGCCGACTCCGTCTCATCCTTTTGGGCTTCACATCCCCCCTCTGGAGCTGGACTCTGGCAGTATGAGAGATTATTACCTCCGTTTTCAGAGGAGGAACCAAGTCTCAAAGTGCTTAACGTCACAAAAATTTTAAGTAAGGAAAGCAGAATTCAAACTTAGTTGTGCCTAACTTCAAAGCCCATCATTTCTAAGTACTTTGCTATGTTGCCCTCTATGCTCATGTGATATTCACATTCTTTAAAAAGAGGTCTTATTGGGCAAATTTGATTGTGGAATGGATAATAGATAATGCCAAGTAACCATTTTCATTTTCTTAGGTATGATACTAGCAGTGTTTGTGTAAGAAAATATATATTCTTAAAGATATACATACATAAATGTGTAAATACTTACATATGTAAAGAAGTAAAAAGATGTGATGTCTGGGTTTTGCTTTGAAATATTTCAGTAAAAGAAAAGCTTTATATAAAGCAAATGTGGCAAAATAATTACACTTGATACGAATTACAGATGTATGGGGGCTACAACAGACTTCTCTCTTTACATTTGTGAATATTTAACATTTACATAATTATTATTTTTAAATAATCAACTTAATACCAGCAAGCCCGCTATGGCCCTATTCTTCAGCTCCACTTCAAAGACCAAAAGCAGAGATTCCCATTTTCTTATCTACCTCATTCCTTCTACCTAAGGGGTCATGCACAGCAAAACCAACTGGTCCATACTCCCTATTTTCTGCCAGGAATGAGCTACATTAGGTCTTGGGTGCCAAAGTCTTGAAAGTAATAAAGATTCATGACTAAATAAAGTTATGATATACTCATTATACCCTGTCCACCCTATCAAAACAATCAAACTACTTTCTGACATCAACACATTACCCAGACTAAATTTTCTTCATATAATTTATCACTATATGACATTTTATTATACATTTATTTGTTAATTGTTTTTCTCTGTCCCCACTATACTGTAAACCCTATGAAGGAAAGGATCTTGTTTGTCTTGTTTACAGCTATATTCCAAAAACTGGAACAGTGCCTGACACATAGTAGGTACTCAAAAAATATTTGTTGAAAGAATGTACAAATGAACAGAAGGCTGACTGCAGTCATGTATGGATTTCTACTATAAGCAAGGAAAAAGTTTACACATAAAATTCATTGCTTTATGTTCAAGTAGGAAAAGGCAAATTGGGAGCTGAGGAAGAGGCAGCTTTCCTATGAAGATCAAATGATAGTGGTACAAATGTGTCTAGGTGTCAGAAGGCCCATAGCTGACTTGAATAATACATTACTCATTCCCATTCTGGAGAATGGTTAGGACAATGAGGATCTCTAACCATCTTCCATCTAGGATGGGGGCCTGCAAGGACCAAACCTATCAAATTAGACCGTTATAAGCTTTAGAATCACAGAGTGTTTGAAGTCTCCAGAACTACTTGAGGTCACTGAAATGTTGGTAAGAGGGCTCCAGTTCTGATCCTTTGATAGTGGAAGTCCTTACTCAGTGTTCATTGTTGTACTGTTGCAGGAACCATGGGAACTATGAACAAGAAGTCAGGACACTGAGATGTTTAGTGAGAAGCAGAGTTTATTAGTGCAGGCACTGGCTCAGCAGATTCATATCCAAATGCTGAGCCCTGAGCACATCAGGGCCATGCCTTTTATATGTTCACTGCAAGGTTAAGGGGGAGTCAGCACCCAGGAAATATTACAGTGGGAGCTATTAGGTCACTATAGGTGTAGCCAGGATGCCAGTTATATTTTAACCTATCTCTATAAAGGTTACCTAGATACCCTACTATAAACTAATGGGCCTACATGGCTATGATCAACAAGCTGTTCCATATCACTGGGTCCCTGGTATGGGTGTACATTGTTACACTGTTTCAACCTCAAACACCCTGTGATTTCTCCACATTCCTGAAGCCTCAACAAAACTTTGTCTTCTTGGCTTCCTACCAAATGGTGAGTGAATAAATGGATAAAGTATGGAAATCATTCAGTTTTAAAGCCTAGTTTGTAGAAATTAGGGAGGTTTGAATTCAAATTACATCATATGTTAGATAATGACACTACCTTATAAACCATAACTTTACAAAAAGCAATACCAAATTTTGACAAGTGGAGAAAAGCAATAATATTTTATCTCAAACACATGATCAAGGAATTTCTATAAATAACAATTTATGTGAAATAAAAATAGGCTCATTATGCCCTTCTCACCCTATCAGAAAAAGAAGGTAAATCCAGATCCAGGAAAGTGCTACATGGGAAAGAACAACCAGGGAAGAACTTCAAACTCCTATCAAGAATGACATTGTTGAATTAACCCAAACATATATGGCCAATTAATATACGATAAAGGAGCCATGGACATACAATGGGGAAATAACAGTCTCTTCAACAGATGGTGCTGGCAAAACTGGACAGCTACATGTAAAAGAACAAAACTGGATCATTGTCTAACCCCATACACAAAAGTAAATTCGAAATGGATCAAAGACCTGAATGTAAGTCATGAAACCATAAAACTCTTAGAAAAAAACATAGGCAAAAATCTCATGGACATAAACATGAGTGACTTCTTCATGAACGTATCTCCCCGGGCAAGGGAAACAAAAGTAAAAATGAACAAGTGGGACAATATCAAGCTTAAAAGCTTGTGTACAGCAAAGGATACCATAAATAAACAAAAAGGTATCCTACAGTATTGGAGAATATATTCATAAATTACAGATCCGATAAAGGGTTGACATCCAAAATATATAAAGAGCTCACACACCTCAACAAACAAAAAGCAAATAATCCAATTTAAAAAATGGGCAGAGGAGCTGAATAGACAGTTCTCTAAAGAAGAAATTCAGATGGCCAACAGACACATGAAAAGATGCTCCGCATCGTTTGTCATCAGAGAAATGCAAATTCAAACCACAATGAGATATCACCTCACACCAGTAAGGATCGCCAACATCGAAAAGACAAACAACAACCAATGTTGGCAAGGTTGTGGAGAAAGGGGAACCCTCCTACACTGCTGGTGGGAATGTAAATTAGTTCAACCATTGTGGAAAGAAGTATGGAGGTTCCTCAAAAAGCTCAAAATAGAAATACCATTTGACCCAGAAATTCCATTTCTAGGAATTTACCCTAAGAATGCAGCACTCCAGTTTGAAAAAGACAGATGCACCCCTATGTTTATCGCTGCACTATTTACAATAGCCATTCTCTCTTTTTACTATTTATAGTTTAAAGTTTATTTTGTCTGATATAAATATAGCTACCATTGCTTTTAATTTTTGTTAACATTTGTTTGAAATGTGTTTTTTCATCCATTTGCTCTCAGTATATATGTAACTTTAAGGATAAAGTGAGTCTCTTGCAGGTGGCATATTGTTGGATATTGGCTTTTTTCAAACACTAATTCAATATATTTTAATTGGAGAATTTAATCTGTTTATGTTTAATGTAACCATTGGTAAGTAAAGACTTTATCAGCATTTATTCATTGTTTTTGGTTGTTTTGTAGATCTATTGCTCCTTATTTATTATACTGTTGTCATTTTTTGTGTTTTGAAGTCTTTTGGTAGCAGTATGCTTTGACTTCTCCATTGTGTTCTTTTGTGTATTACTACAGGATTTTCCCTTGTGGATACCATGAGGCTTACATAAAATATCTTAAACTTATAAATTATAACACCCTATTTTAAAGTTACAACTTATTTTCAATACAATTTGTAAACTTTACACTTTTAATTCTCCTAAACCTCACATTTTATGTTATTTATGTTGCAATGTATATGTTTTTTTGTATTGTATAAATAATAACAGATTATTGCAGTTATGGTTATTTTCACTATGTTCATTTTTTAAACTTTTAATTTAGAGTTTTAAGTGAGTTATATACCACTATTATCACATTACAGAATGTAATTATGACTATATATTTACCATTACTAGTGAGATTTACTCTACCTTTTTATATTTTATGATGTTACTTACTGTTCTTTAACTTACAATCAAAGAATACCCGTTAGCAATTCTTGTAAGGCAGGTCTTGTGGTAATGAACTCAACCAGCCTTTACTCAGGAACATCTTTACCCTTCCTTCATTTCTGAAGGGTAGCTTCATAGGATGAAGAATTTTTGGTTGGCAGTTATTTTATTTCAATATTTTGAATATGTTATCCCATTCTTTCCTGGCCTGAAAAGTTTCTGTTAAGAAATCTGTCCAGTCTTATGGGAGTTCTCTTGCCTCATGGATGTGGCTGTTTATCTACCCAGGCTCAGGAAGTTGTCAGCCATTATTGCTTTAAATATATATTCTTCCCTCTTCTCTTTCTCTTCTCCTTCTAGAATTCTCAAAACACAAATATTGTTTCTTTTCATAGTGTCCCATAATTCCTGTAGATATTTTTTTCCATTTTTTTCTTCTTTCTCCTCAGACTGGGTAATTTCCAATGTCCTATCCTCCAGGTCACTGATTCTTTCTTCTACATGTTTGAGTCCACTTTTGTCTTTGTCAGCTCTAGGGTATCTGTTTGGTGTTTTGGACGGTTGTTATTTCCTTGTCAAAATTCTTATTTTGTTCATCCATTGTTTTCATAATTTAGTTTAGTTGTCTGTGTTTTCCTGTAGTTCACTGAACTTACTTAGGATTATTCTGAATGATATTTGTCTAGAAGTTCATAAATATCAATTTATTTAGGGTCAGTTGTTGGAGCTTTATTAGTTTCCTTTAATGATGTCATATTTAACTGATTTTTCATGATCCTTGATTCCTTACATTGGTATCTGCACATTTGAGCAGTTAGACTCTTTTTCCAGATTTTATACTTTCTCTTGGCAGAGACAGTTCTTCATCAGTCAGCTCAGTTTGGCTCTCTGGTGTGTCTGCTGATAATGTCATTAGGCATATGGCAGCTGCTACTGTGGCTAATTTTGGGGCAAGGCAACTATTTGTGCTCTGAGAACAGAGATGAGGAGAGTGCCACTAAGAACAGTTAGATAGGACTACTGACTTGGCTCCCTACCCAAATGAGGTTCTAGTATACGCCCCATGGTTGCTTGGATTCTCTGCTAAGGCTTTCTAGGTAGCCAGGACTGGGTACTGTATTCAGTAGTAAGTTGGATTATGGATTATCTTCTCTGCCATATCAGGGAAGCAGGATGGGACCCAGGGCCTGCACAGCTTGTTTTGGGGCGCCTGGATCAGACCAGAGTGTGCACTGACTTCCCTGATCAGGTGAGGCCACTGGTTTTGCTCTGCAGATGGAGAAAGCCATGGGCTGTGTTTTTCTTAGTGCCTCTGTATGTCGGGTTGTTGAATGGGTTATACAGCTTTACATATGTTCTGGTTAGTTCCTTACTCAGACAGGCAGAAGGCTGTACTCAGTGATTAATGGTATATGACTTAAGCCTACGCCCAGGCACTGTGAGAGAAGAACTCTAAGGTTGGTAAAGCTCTTTTCTTGTCTTTACTCAAGGTGATCCTTACCTCAAGTTCCTTGACTGAACTGGGTCACTAGTTTTGCTCTGAAAATGATTAGTTCTGCCACATACCTCTTGGCTCAAATGCTACTGGGCCACACAGCTTCCAAGAGTTTTCTCTAGTCCTTCTGGTCATATGATGCCAGAAGATACTCTCCACAGAGGGTGATGGTATAATTCAACTCTGCCTAGGTGGGAGGTGGAGGGACCACTCAAATCTACTCTCAATTTTCCAAGCAGGATCTCTGGTTTGGTGGGACTGGAAGGCACTCTCAGCCTTGGCTATGAATTAATCAACTTGCTGGTACATAGCATGAGAATGCTCCATGCCCAGTACTGGCTTTCATCTTGGAGCAATCAGCTCTGCGAGAAGTTGTCACTAGCCCTATGGTCAGATAGTGATGGATGACATTATTCACAGTGAGTGGGACTATGATGCAGCTTTTCACCTGGGCATGGGCCAACTGGGCTCTAAGGTCAGAAGATCTCCTTATGTGAGGACCTGAATCAGGCAGATCTGCACCCTAATGAATTCCCCGGTCAGAGTGTATCCCTGACTTCATTCTTTAGTTGAACAATTTTGCTTGTTGGGATTATTACTTGTATGAATGCAATCTGCCAAGATCCAGGTGCATGTTATTGAAAGGCCAGTTAGATTCCTAGTGGTTGAACCCCACAGATTTTTCCGTCATCCCTATGGTGTGAAATCAGAGTAGGGGTTCCCACAAAGTGACCAACTATGCTTGGAGGGAGTACTGGTTGTCACCCTAGGTTCTATTTTCCTAAAGGAGGAACTGAAAGCTGATGGGAGACCTCTCCATGTGATGCTATGCTGGGCTGGGGTGGGATGATAAAGACAACATGTAGCACTTCTCTTACCCTTCTAATGCAGACAACCTCTGTGCTGTAGGAGAGTGCTTTTTAGCATTACCCCCATATTTTAGCATTATCTCAGTGGTATCTTAATCTTGAATTGTTAGTTCTTCTTGTGATTGGGAGAAAAGTTAGGAACAACTTATGTCACCATAATGGCAACATCACCCTCAGCACTGTAACATAAACAGTTTTCCAGGTTTATATAGATATACACTCTCATTTTAATGGCTACATATAGTCCATTTTCTGGATCATTCATTATTTATTTACCCAGTCTTCTATTGATGGACACAAGTTGTTTCCAACTTTTCAATAATTCAAGCTAAGCTTTAATGAAAATCTTTGTATACCTGCCCACTTTTCTTTGGAATAAATTTATAAGAAGAGAACCTTCTTAGTCAAAAAGTGTGAGCAGTTTGTATGTTTGGACTTCCAGTATCCAGACACACAAAAGCTTGGGAGTCATCACACCTTTCCCTTCAACAATAAAAAAATGGAAATCTGAAAATCAACCATTTTTCTTGTTCTCATAGGAGAACTGAAGTTGCAGGGCAAACTGCCACCCATAAATCTTCAGGGACAGACAAACCCAGAGTAATAGCTAAGATCATCTTATCTGAAATAGAAGCTGCTGGAGACCCAAGGTTAATAGGTGCACTTAAATGATAATTTTGACAAGTTGCTGGAAGCTGAGAAATATATAAAAAGAATAATACATCACAAACAAAAGTTCATTCCAGAGATTCAGGGCTCATTGAATATTCATAGATCAACTGATACAATTTGTCATATTAACAGCCAAATAAGAAAAAACATATGACCACATCAATAGACACAGAAAAAGCATTTGACAAAATGCAATACCCATTTCTGATAAAAACTTTTAACAAACTATGGATAGTCAAGAACGTCCTTAACTAAAAAAGTTTATAAACAATAAACCTGAAACCATCATATGCACAATGATGAGAAACTGAAGGCCTTCTTCCTAAGATTAAGAACCAGGGAAAGATATCCTCTCTAATAACTCTTTTTCAGAATAGCACAGGAAGTCTTAATCTGTGCAATTAGGCATGAGAAAGAAATAAAATGAATATGTATTGGAAAGGAAAAAATTAAACACTCCCTATTTGCAGATGACACGATTGTCTACTGCAGAAAATGCCAAAGAATATACAAAAGGAAAAGTTTTCTAACTGCTAATTGAGTTCAGCAAGGTTACAGGATACAAGGTCGATATACAAGAGCCAATTTATTTCCTATATACCAGCAACAAACTGGAGTTTGAAATTCTAAAAACATTTATAATAGCATAAAAATGAAATACTTACGTGTAAAACTAAAAAAAGATCTTAATTCATGCATAAAACTAAAAAGGTGGAGGGGCAGAAGATGGCGGCGTGAGTAGAGCAGCGGAAATCTCCTCCCAAAACAACATATATCTATGAAAATATAACAAAGACAACCCTTCCCAGAATAAAGACCAGAGGACACAGGACAATATCCAGACCACATCCGCACCTGAGAGAACCCAGCGCCTCGCAAAGGGGGTAAGATACAAGCCCCGGCCCCGCGGGAGCCGAGCGCCCCTCCCCCCAGCTCCCGGAGGGAGAAGAGCAGGCAGAGCGGGAGGGAGACAGAGCACAGGGCTGCCGAGCACCCAGCCCCCGCCATTTGGGCCAGAGTGCAGGGCGCTCAATACTAGGAAAACAGGGCAGCAAGAACAATGAGCAGGCACTGGAGGCTGGGCGACTGAGGGCATAAGAAAAGCACGCGACCATTTTTTTTTTTTTGCTTTTTTGCTATTTTGTTTTGGCGAGCGCTTTTTGGGAGTATTAAAGGGATAGGGACCCCAATACTAGGGAAACAGGGCAGAAAGACTGGTGAGCAGAGGCCTGAGGCTGGCACCGGAGAATAAAGAAAAACGAACGACCACCTTTTTTTTTTTTTTTAATTAAAAAAAAATTATTTTTTTTCTTTTTTTTTGGTGGGCGTTGTTTTGTTTTGGCGGGTGCTTTTTGGAAGTCTTAAAGGGGCACGGCGGGTCACTTAATCCAGAGGTAGGGAATCCAGGATCTCTGGGCACCCTAACCCCTGGGCTGCAGGGAGCAGGGAGGCCCCTTACGGAGATAAATAGCCTCCCAGCAGCTCCTGCTCCAACGCGACTCCACCATTTTGGAGTAGCTGCCCGAGCCAGGCCACGCCCACAGCAACAGCGGAGATTAACTCCATAGCAGCCGGGCAGGAAGCAGGAACCCTGTCTGCGCGCAGCTGCTCAGCACAAGCCACTAGAGGCCGTTGTTCTCCCAGGAGAGGAGGGCCACAAACCAACAAGAAAGGAAGTCCTTCCAGCCGTCACTCGTCCCAGTTCTGCAGACTATTCCTATCACCACGAAAAGGCAAAGCTACAGGCAGACAAAGATGACAGAGACAACACCAGAGAAGGAGACAGACCTAACCAGTCTTCCTGAAAAAGAATTCAAAATAAGAATCATAAACATGCTGACAGAGATGCAGAGAAATACGCAAGAGAAATGGGATGAAGTCCGGAAGGAGTTCACAGATGCCAGAAAGGAGATCGCAGAAATGAAACAAACTCTGGAAGGGTTTATAAGCAGAATGGATAGAATGCAAGAGGCCATTGATGGAATTGAAATCAGAGAACAGGAACGCATAGAAGCTGACATAGAGAGAGACAAAAGGATCTCCAGGAATGAAACAATATTAAGAGAACTGTGTGACCAATCCAAAAGGAACAATATCCGTATTATAGGGGTCCCAGAAGAAGAAGAGAGAGGAAAAGAGATGGAAAGTATCTTAGAAGAAATAATTGCTGAAAACTTCCCCACACTGGGGGAGGAAGTAATCGAACAGACCACGGAAATACACAGAACCCCCAACAGAAAGGATCCAAGAAGGGCAACACCAAGACACATAATAATTAAAATGGCAAAGATCAAGGACAAGGAAAGAGTGTTAAAGGCAGCTAGAGAGAAAAAGGTCACCTATAAAGGGAAACCCATCAGGCTAACGTCAGATTTCTCAACAGAAACCCTACAGGCCAGAAGAGAATGGCGTGATATATTTAATACAATGAAACAGAAGGGCCTTGAACCAAGGATACTGTATCCAGCACGACTATCATTCAAATATGACGGTGGGATTAAGCAATTCCCAGACAAACAAAAGCTGAGGGAATTTGCTTTCCACAAACCACCTCTACAGAACATCTTACAGGGACTGCTCTAGATGGGAGCACTCCTAGAAAGAGCACAGCACAAAACACCCAACATATGAAGAATCGAGGAGGAGGAACAAGAAGGGAGAGAAGAAAAGAATCTCCAGATAGTTTATATAACAGCTCAATAAGCGAGCTAAGTTAGGCAGTAAGATACTAAAGAGGCTAACCTTGAACCTTTGGTAACCACAAATTTAAAGCCTGCAATGGCAATAAGTACATATCTTTCAATAGTCACCCTAAATGTTATTGGGTTGAATGCACCAATCAAAAGACACAGAGTAACAGAATGGATAAAAAAGCAAGACCCATCTATATGCTGCTTACAAGAAACTCACCTCAAACACAAAGACATGTACAGACTAAAAGTCAAGGGATGGAAAAACATATTTCAAGCAAACAACAGTGAGAAGAAAGCAGGGGTTGCAGTACTAATATCAGACAAAATAGAATTCAAAACAAAGAAAGTAACAAGAGATAAAGAAGGACACTACATAATGATAAAGGGCTCAGTCAAACAAGAGGATATAACCATTCTAAATATATATGCACCCAACACAGGAGCACCAGCATATGTGAAACAAATACTAACAGAACTAAAGGGGGATATAGACTGCAATGCATTCATTCTAGGAGACTTCAACACACCACTCACCCCAAAGGATAGATCCACTGGGCAGAAAATAAGTAAGGACATGGAAGCACTGAACAACACAGTAGAGCAGATGGACCTAATAGACATCTATAGAACTCTACATCCAAAAGCAGCGGGATATACATTCTTCTCAAGTGCACATGGAACATTCTCCAGAATAGACCACATACTAGGCCACAAAAAGAGCCTCAGAAAATTCCAAAAGATTGAAATCCTACCAACCAACTTTTCAGACCACAAAGGCATAAAACTAGAAATAAACTGTACAAAGAAAGCAAAGAGGCTCACAAACACATGGAGGCTTAACAACACGCTCCTAAATAATCAATGGATCAATGACCAAATCAAAATGGAGATCCAGCAATATATGGAAACAAATGACAACAACAACACTAAGCCCCAACTTCTGTGGGACGCAGCAAAAGCAGTCTTAAGAGGAAAGTATATAGCAATCCAAGCATATTTAAAAAAGGAAGAGCAATCCCAAATGAATGGTCTAATGTCACAATTATCGAAATTGGAAAAAGAAGAACAGATGAGGCCTAAGGTCAGCAGAAGGAGGGACATTATAAAGATCAGAGAAGAAATAAATAAAATTGAGAAGAATAAAACAATAGCAAAAATCAATGAAACCAAGAGCTGGTTCTTCGAGAAAATAAACAAAATCGATAAGCCTCTAGCCAGACTTATTAAGAAGAAAAGAGAGTCAACACAAATCAACAGTATCAGAAACGAGAAAGGAAAAATCACGACGGACCCCACGGAAATGCAAAGAATTATTGGAGAATACTATGAAAACCTATATGCTAACAAGCTGGGAAACCTAGGAGAAATGGACAACTTCCTAGAAAAATACAACCTTCCAAGATTGACCCAGGAAGAAACAGAAAATCTAAACAGACCAATTACCAGCAACGAAATTGAAGCGGTAATCAAAAAACTACCAAAGAACAAAACCCCCGGGCCAGATGGATTTACCTCGGAATTTTAACAGACATACAGGGAAGACATAATACCCATTCTCCTTAAAGTTTTCCAAAAAATAGAGGAGGAGGGGATACTACCAAACTCATTCTATGAAGCTAACATCACCCTAATACCAAAACCAGGCAAAGACCCCACCAAAAAAGAAAACTACAGACCAATATCCCTGATGAACGTAGATGCAAAAATACTCAACAAAATATTAGCAAACCGAATTCAAAAATACATCAAAAGGATCATACACCATGACCAAGTGGGATTCATCCCAGGGATGCAAGGATGGTACAAAATTCGAAAGTCCATCAACATCATCCACAACATCAACAAAAAGAAAGACAAAAACCACATGATCATCTCCATAGATGCTGAAAAAGCATTTGACAAACTTCAACATCCATTCATGTTAAAAACTCTCAGCAAAATGGGAATAGAGGGCAAGTACCTCAACATAATAAAGGCCATCTATGATAAACCCACAGCCAACATTATATTGAACAGCGAGAAGCTGAAAGCATTTCCGCTGAGATCGGGAACTAGACAGGGATGCCCACTCTCTCCACTGTTATTTAACATAGTACTGGAGGTCCTAGCCACGGTAATCAGACAAAATAAAGAAATACAAGGAATCCAGATTGGTAAAGAAGAAGTTAAACTGTCACTATTTGCAGATGACTTGATACTGTACATAAAAAACCCTAAAGACTCCACCCCAAAACTACTAGAACTGATATTGGAATACAGCAAAGTTGCAGGATACAAAATCAACACACAGAAATCTGTGGCTTTCCTATATACTAACAACAAACCAACAGAAAGAGAAATCAGGAAAACAACTCCATTCACAATTGCATCAAAAAAAATAAAATACCTAGGAATAAACCTAACCAAAGAAGTGAAAGACTTATACTCTGAAAACTACAAGTCACTCTTAAGAGAAATTAAAGGGGACACTAACAGATGGAAACTCATCCCATGCTCGTGGCTAGGAAGAATTAATATCGTTAAAATGGCCATCCTGCCCAAAGCAATATACAGATTTGATGCAATCCCTATGAAACTACCAGCAACATTCTTCAATGAACTGGAACAAATAATTCAAAAATTCATATGGAAACACCAAAGACCCCGAATAGCCAAAGCAATCCTGAGAAAGAAGAATAAAGTAGGGGGGATCTCACTCCCCAACTTCAAGCTCTACTATAAAGCCATAGTAATCAAGACAATTTGGTACTGGCACAAGAGCAGAGCCACAGACCAATGGAACAGACTAGAGAATCCAGACATTAACCCAGACATATATGGTCAATTAATATTTGATAAAGGAGCCATGGACATACAATGGCGAAATGACAGTCTCTTCAACAGGTGGTGCTGGCAAAACTGGACAGCTACAAGTACGAGAATGAAACTGGACCATTGTCTAACCCCATACACAAAAGTAAACTCAAAATGGATCAAAGACCTGAATGTAAGCCATGAAACCATTAAACTCTTGGAAGAAAACATAGGCACAAACCTCTTAGACATAAACATGAGTGACCTCTTCTTGAACATATCTCCCCGGGCAAGGAAAACAACAGGAAAAATGAGTAAGTGGGACTATATTAAGCTGAAAAGCTTCTGTACAGCAAAAGACACCATCAATAGAACAAGAAGGATCCCTACAGTATGGGAGAATATATTTGAAAATGACACATCCGATAAAGGCTTGACGTCCAGAATATATAAAGAGCTCACACGCCTCAACAAACAAAAAACAAATAACCCAATTAAAAAATGGGCAGAGGAAGTGAACAGACAGTTCTCCAAAAAAGAAATACAGATGGCCAACAGACACATGAAAAGATGCTCCACATCGTTAATTATCAGAGAAATGCAAATTAAAACTACAATGAGGTATCACCTCACACCAGTAAGGATGGCTGAAATCGAAAAGACAAACAACAACAAATGTTGGCGAGGCTGTGGAGAAAGGGGAACCCTCCTACACTGCTGGTGGGAATGTAAGTTAGTTCAACCATTGTGGAAAGCAGTATGGAGGTATATCAAAATGCTCAAAACAGACTTACCATTTGACCCAGGAATTGCACTCCTAGGAATTTACCCTAAGAACGCAGCAATCAAGTTTGAGAAAGACAGATGCACCCCTATGTTTATTGCAGCACTATTTTCAATAGCCAAGAATTGGAAGCAACCTAAATGTCCATCGATAGATGAATGGATAAAGAAGATGTGGTACATATACACAATGGAATACTACTCAGCCATAAGAAAAGGGCAAATCCAATCATTTGCAGCAACATGGATGGAGCTGGAGGGTATTATGCTCAGTGAAACAAGCCAAGCGGAGAAAGAGAAATACCAAATGATTTCACTTATCTGTGGAATATAAGAACAAAGGAAAAACTGAAGGAAGAAAACAGCAGCAGAATCACAGAACTCAAGAATGGACTAACAGGTACCAAAGGGAAAGGGACTGGGGAGGATGGGTGGGTAGGGAGGGATAAGGGGGGGAGAAGTAGGGGGGTATTAAGATTAACATACATGGGGGGGGTAGGAGAAAAGGGAGGGCTGTACAACACAGAGAAGGCAACTAGTGATTCTACAACATTTTGCTATGCTGATGGACAGTGACTGTAAAGGGGTTTATAGGGGAGACCTGGTATAGGGGAGAGCCTAGTAAACATAATATTCGTCATGTAAGTGTAGATTAGTGATACCAAAAACAAAGCAAAAAAAAAAAAAAGGGCAGTTCTTGTGTGGTAACCTCCAAAGAGTTCTACACAAGGGTATAAAGGGCATATAAAAGTGTAGGCAAAGGGTCTGTTTGTGTTTATACAGAGGATCAAAGCCTAATTGGGCTACCCCGAAAATGAACTAAGATACGATATGAAAAAGAACTTCCAACATCTGCACTCTCTGGAAGACTCATGCCAGAAGATGATCATCAAAAAACCCCAACAAAGATCCACGCACTGCTACAGCAGTAGATGCACTCATCCCACCAATTCCTGGACTTGCCATGGGAATGAGGAAGGAGATATCTAAGCTGGCCTGTGCATACAGTAAAACAACAAATTTGACTGGATCTATACTGTTGGAACTCAACCAAGAATTTGGAGAAGTGCAAATTGTAGCACTCCAAACTCTTACAACTACAGACTATTTACTGTTACAAGAACATATGGCATGTGAACAGTCCCCAGGAATGGATTGTTTTAATTTGTCTGATTTCTCTCAGACTGTTCAAGTTCAGTTGGACAATATCCACCATATCATAGATAAGTTTTCACAAATGCCTAAGGTGCCTTAATGGTTTTCTTGGTTTCACTGGAGATGTCTGGTAATTACAGATATGCTTTGGTTATGTAACTATACTCCTATTATGTTAATGTGTGTGCGCAATTTAAGTAGTAGCTTAAAACCTATACATGCTGAAGTTACTCTATAAGAAGATATGTCAAAGAAATAATCAATCTTCCCATGTTTTCTTCCGCCTGCTTCTTCAATAGCTTTTCTTCTTCCTTCCTAATTACAACCGTTAAATAGAATTCGTGCCTCATATCGAATTTACCGAGTATCATAATTCTTCCAAGTGGTAAAGATACCTCAAGAAAAATGCTGGGCATAGAAGCCACAGGGCATAAATATGCAAAGAAGTAAAAAGCTAACCTTTTCAAACAATAAGGCTTCTCTCTCACTTACCAACTCTACATTTCCCTGTATGGCCCCGGAAGATGACTGGTTAGCCAGAGACGGGTAAGATTCCTCAAGGGAGGGACAACCTAAGACAGGCACAGTCGCAGGGGGGCCATCAGGTGAGAAAATGCGGATCAACAGAGGTGAGGCTTAGAACCTCACCCCCCCTCTTCTGAGAGAAATCTTCTGCATACGTGGATGTTTTATTGCCCTGGTCTAGCTTGGATTAACACATAGTCTACAGGCACACACCTGATCATCTACATTTGCTCTCTTACAACACTAAACTATGTTTTCTACCTTTATCTTGCATCTACCTACCACTTCAGCATTTTATTAAAAATAATAATAATAAAGAGAGAAATGTGGTATCCACATATAAATCAAGTATAAAAACCAAATGAGTATTCATATTTGAACTGACTGTTTAGATTTCATAATGCATGAGCAAAACCGAAAGTTTCTGTGATGACTGCCCTTGTACTGTTCACCATGTAACTTATTCATTATGTAAGAATTTGTTCTACATGTAAGAACTTGTTTGTTATGCCTCAGAAGATTGGAGACTGATGAAAATTAGGCTTGAGGTGGATTAATGATTGTGCATTGAGCATTGACTCCCCTATACAGAATTTTATTGTCGTTAACAACCATTTGATCAATAAATATGAGAGATGCCCTCACAAAAAAAAAAAAAAAAAAAAAAAGGACAGACTTCCAATGGTAAAATAAATAAGTAACCGGGATGTAATGTATAGCATAAGGAATATAGTCAAGATATTGTAACAGCTTGGTAGGGTGATAGCTGGAACCTCGAATTATGTATATAAATGTTTTATCACTGTGTTGTACACTTGAAACTAATGTAATGTAATACTGTGCATCAACTACCCTTAAATAAAAAATAATTATTTAAAAAAAAAAAAAAACTAAAAAGGTGATGAATAAAATTAAAGGAGGTTTAACTGGAGAAATAGTTTTATTTTGATGGATTAGAATACTCAGTATTGTTAAGATGTCAGTTCTGCCAAACTTGATCTCCAGATTCAACATAATCCCAATCAAATCCAGCAAGACTTTTGTAGATATATAAAAATAGACTACAAAATATATATGGAAAGAAAAAGGACCTAGAATAATCAACATAATTCTGAAAAATAATAACTAAGTTAGAGGACTCACATTACCCAATTTCAAGACTTACCATAATGAAAGTTATCACAACCAAGACAGTGTTATATTGGTGAAAGAATGCACATGTTGATCAGTGGAACAGAATAAAGAGCCTATAAATAAACTCACATGAATATATTCAACTGATTTTTAACAAAGATGAAAATAGTATTCAATAAAGAAATTACAATCTTTCAACAAATAGTGCTAGCAAAATTGGAAATCTATATGGATAAAATGAACATATACCCAGGTCTTACACCTTACACAAAACTTAACTGAAAGTGCATCATAGGCCTAATTACAAAATGCAAGACTGTAAGACTTATAGAAGAAAACAGAAAAAAATCTATATGGCCTTGGGTTTACTAATGACTTTTTGGATACAATGCCAAAAACAATCCATGAAAGAAAAAATGATGAATTGGATTTATTAAAATTGAAAACTTCTGTTCTGTGAAAGATATTGCTAATAGAATGAAGTGGTAAACCAGTTACGAGGAGAGAATATTTTCAAACTCAAACATAGAAAGGACTCTAAAAATTCAGTAATAAAAACAGAAAATTTAAGTATAGGGAAAAGAGATGAACACCTTAAAAGAAGATATACAGTTGTAAAACCCTTAAAAGATGTTCAATATCTGTTGTTATTAGGGAGATGCATATTAGGCACCAATTAGATACCACCATAGTTATATTTGTATTGCTAATATCCAACAAAGCTAGCAAGTAACAAACAATAATTACTGGAGAGAATGTGGAGCAGTGGGAATACTCATTCACTGCTGGTGAGAAAACAAAATGATAGTTACTCTGAAAGCAAATTTGGCAGTTTCTTAGAATGTTAAATATGATGTTAAACATATTCTTCTGCAATTACACTGCAAAGTATTTTTCCAACTGATTTGAAAACTTATGTCCATGCAAAACATGGACACAAATGTTTCTAACAGTTTTACTCAAAATTGTCAAAAAACTCAAAGCAACCAAGATGAACTTCAATCAGGAAATAGATAAATAAACTGTTGGGGTGGAGCTAACATGGCAGCGTGAGTAGGACATTGGGAATCTCCTCCCAAAAACATATATATTTTTGAAAACACAACAAATACTACTAATCCTAAAAGAGAGACCAGAAGACACAGGACAACAGCCAGACTAAATTCACACATGCGGGAGCCCAGCGCCTGGTGAAAGGGGTAAGATACAAGCCCCGGCCGGCGGGAACCGAGCACGCCTCCCCCCAGCTCCCGGCAGGAGGAGAGGAGTCGGAGCAGAGAGGGAGAGGGAGCCCAGGACTGCTAAACACACAGCCCCAGCCATCCGACCCAGAGCGCACACACAGTGCATGCGTGGAGGGCTGGAAACTAGGGAAACAGGGCAGCAAGACCCCTGAGTGGGTTCCAAAGCTGATGCCCCTGTGACAAAGAAAAGCGAGTACTTTTTGAAAGTCTTAAAGGGACAGGGACGCAACAGCTGGACGGAAACAACACAGGTCACAGCCCAGCGTCTGGAAATTCCAGGGAAAACCGGGTGCACTAATCCCCTGAGCAACAGCTCTGAGACCCCTCATGGAGGTAAACAGCCAAACAGTCCCCCGTCCATTACCCCTTTGAGCGTGGTGAAAGAAGAGAAGCAGCCTAAGACTGGCCATGCCCTCAGAAAGGGAGCTTCCTTCATATCAGCCAGGCAAGACACAATGACCCAGTCTACATGCAATTACCCAACACAAGCCACTAGAGGTCGCAGTTGTCCCAGTAAAGAAAGGCCAGTAGCAAGTGAAAAGTTTGGCCCTTCCAGCTGACAGTCAATAGCACCTATCAACATGAAAAGGCAAAAAAATATGATCCAGACAAGACTAACCCAGACAGCTTCGGCATCTGCTACATCTTCCCCTGAGAAGGAACCCGGGGAGATAGATTTAACCAGTCTTCCTGAAAAAGAATTCAAAACAAAAGTCATAACCATCCTGATGGATTTACAGAGAAATATGCAAGAACTAAGGAAGGAGAATACAGAAATAAAATAAGCTCTGGAAGGACTTCAAAACAGAATGGATGAGATGCAAGAGACCATTAATGGACTGGAAAACAGAGAACAGGAACGAAGAGAAGCTGATGCAGAGAGAGATAAAAGGATCTCCAGGAATGAAAGAATTCTAAGAGAGCTGAGTGACCAATTGAAATGGAACAATATCCACATTATAGGAGAACCAGAGGAAGAAGAGAGAGAAAAAGGGATAGAAAGTGTCTTTGAAGAAATAATTGCTGAAAACTTCCCCAAACGAGGGGAGGAAATGGCCTCTCAGACCACAGAGGTACACAGAACTCCCATGACAAGGCATCCAAGGAGGGCAACAGCAAGACACATAATAATTAAAATGGCAAAGATCAAAGACAAGGACAAAGTATTAAAGGCAGCTAGAGAGAAAAACAAGGTTACCTACAAAGGAAAACCCATTAGGCTATCATCAGACTTCTCAACAGAAACCCTACAGGCCAGAAGAGAATGACATGATATACTTAATGCAATGAAACAGAAGGGCCTCGAACCAAGAATACTGTATCCAGCACGATTATCATTTAAATACAAAGGAGGGATTAAACAATTCCCAGACAAGCAAAAGTTGAGGGAATTTGCCTCCCACAAACCATGTCTACAGGGCATCTTACAGGGACTGCTCTAGATGGGAGCACTCCTAAAAAGAGCACAGAACAAAACACCCAACATATGAAGAAGGGAGGAGGAGGAATAAGAAAGGAGAGAAATAAAGAATCATCAGACCGCGTTTATAATAGCTCAACAAGTGAGTTAAGTTAGACAGTAAGATAGTAAAGAAGCTAATACTGAACCTTTGGTAACCACAAACTTAAAGACTGCAATGGCAATAAGTGCATAAATTTCAATAATCACCCTCAATGTAAATGGACTGAATGCACCAAACAAAAGACACATAGTAATAGAATGGATAAAAAACAAAGATCCATCCATATGCTGCTTACAAGAGACTCACCTCAAACCCAAAGACATGCACAGACTTAAAGACAAGGGATGGAAAAGGATATTGCATGCAAACAACAGAGAGAAAAAAGCAGGTGTTGCAATTCCAGTATCAGACAAAACAGACATCAAAATAAAGAAAGTAACAAAAGATAAAGAAGGACATTACACAATGATAAAGGGCTCAGTCCAAGAAGAGGATATAACCATTATAAATATATATGCACCCAATACAGGAGCACCAACATATCTGAAACAAATACTAACAGAACTAAAGGAGGAAGTAGAATGCAATGCATTCATTAAGGGAGACTTCAACACACCACTCACTCCAAAGGACAGATCCACCAGATAGAAAATAAGTAAGGACACAGAGGCACTGAACAACACACAAGAACAGATGGACCTAATAGATATCTACAGAACTCTACATCCAGAAGCAACAGGATACACATTCTTTTCAAGTGCACATGGAACATTCTCCAGAATAGACCACATACTAGGCCACAAAAAGAGCCTCAGTAAATTCCAAATGATTGATATCCTACCAAAAAACTTTTCAGACAACAAAGGCATAAAACTAGAAATAAACTGTACAAAGAAAGCAAAAAGGCTCACAAACACATGAAGGCTTAACAACACACTCCTAAATAATCAATGGATCAATGACCAAATCAAAATGGAGATCCAGCAATACACGGAAACAAACGACAACAACACAAAGCCCCAACTACTGTGGGACACAGCAAAAGCAGTCTTAAGAGAAAAGTATATAGCAATCCAGGCATATTTAAAAAAGGAAGAACAATCCCAAATGAATGGTCTAATGTCACAATTATCAAAATTGGAAAAAGAAGAACAAATGAGGCCTAAGGTCAGCAGAAGGAGGGACATAATAAAGATCAGAGAAGAAATAAATAAAATTGAGAAGAATAAAACAATAGCAAAAATTAATGAAACCAAGAGCTGGTTCTTTGAGAAAATAAACAAAATAGATAAGCCTCCAGCCAGTCTCATTAAGAGGAAAAGAGAGTCAACACAAGAAACGAGAAAGGAAAAAATCACGACGGACCCCACAGAAATACAAAGAATTATTAGAGAGTACTATGAAAACCTATACGTTAACAAGCTGGGAAACCTAGGAGAAATGGACAACTTCCCAGAAAAATACAACCTTCCAAGCTGACCCAGAAAGAAACAGAAAATCTAAACAGACCAATTACCAGTAACGAAATTGAAGCGGTAATCAAAAAACTACCAAAGAACAAAACCCCCGGACCAGATGGATTTACGTCGGAATTTTATCAGACATACAGGGAAAACATAGTACCCATTCTCCTCAAAGTTTTCCAAAAAATAGAAGAGGAGGGGATACTCCCAAACTCATTCTACGAAGCCAACATCACCCTAATACCAAAACCACGCAAAGACACCACCAAAAAAGAAAACTACAGACCAATATCCCTGATAAACATAGATGCAAAAATACTCAACAGAATATTAGCAAACCGAATTCAAAAATACATCAAAAGGATCGTACACCATGACCAAGTGGGATTCATCCCAGGGATGCAAGGATGGTACAACATTCGGAAGTCCATCAACGTCATCCACCACATCAACAAAAGAAAGACAGAAACCACATTATCATCTCCATAGATGCTGAAAAAGCATTTGACAAAACTCAACATCCATTCATGATAAAAACTTTCAGCAAAATGGGAATAGAGGGAAAGTTCCTCAACAAAATAAAGGCCATACCTGATAAACCCACAGCCAATATTACACTGAACAGCAAGAAGCTGAAAGATTTTCCTCTGAGATCGGGAACTAGACAGGGATGCCCAGTCTCACCACTGTTATTTAACATAGTACTGGAGGTCCTAGCCACGGCAATCAGACAAAACAAAGAAATACAAGGAATCCAGATTGGCAAAGAAGAAGTTAAACTGTCACTATTTGCAGATGACAAGATACTGTACATAAAAACCCTAAAGACTCCACCCCAAAACTACTAGAACTGATATCAGAATACAGCAAAGTTGCAGGATACAAAATTAACACACAGAAATCTGTGGCTTTCCTATACAGTAACAATGAACCAACAGAAAGAGAAATCAGGAAAACAACTCCATTTACAATTGCATCAAAAAGAATAAAATACCTAGGAATAAACCTAACCAAAGAAGTGAAAGACTTATACTCTGAAAACTACAAGTCACTCTTAGGAGAAATTAAAGGGGACACTAACAGGTGGAAACTCATCCAATGATCGTGGCTAGGAAGGATTAATATCATCAAAATGGCCATCCTGAACAAAGCAATATACAGATTTGATGCAATCCCTATCAAACTACCAGCAACATTCTTCAATGAACTGGAACAAATAATTCAAAAATTCATATGGAACACCAAAGACCCTGAATAGCCAAAGCAATCCTGAGAAAGAAGAATAAAGTAGGGGGTTCTCACTCCCCAACTTCAAGCTCTACTATAAAGCCATAGTAATCAAGACAATTTGGTACTGGTACAAGAACAGAGCCACAGACCAGTGGAACAGACTAGAGACTGCAGACATTAACCCAAACATATATGGTCAATTAATATTTGATGGAGCCATGGACATACAATGGTGAAATGACAGTCTCTTCAACAGATGGTGCTGGCAAAACTGGACAGCTACATGTAGGAGAAAGAAACTGGACCATTGTCAAACCCCATATACAAAAGTAAACTCAAAATGGATCAAAGACCTGAATGTGAGTCATCAAACCATTAAACTCTTGGAAAAAAACATAGGCAAAAACCTCTTAGACATAAACATGAGTGACCTCTTCTTGAACATATCTCCCTGGGTAAGGAAAACAACAGCAAAATGAACAAGTGGTACTATATTAAGATAAAAACCTTCTGTACAGCAAAAGACACCATCAATAGAACAAAAAGATACCATACAGTATGGGAGAATATATTTGTAAATGACAGATCCGATAAAGGCTTGACGTCCGTAATATATAAAGAGCTCAAATGCATCAACAAACAAAAAACAAATAACCCAATTAAAAAATGGGCAGAGGAACTGAACAGACAGTTCTCCAAAAAAGAAATACAGATGGCCAACAGACCCATGAAAAGATGCTCCACATCGCTTGTCATCAGAGAAATGCAAATTAAAACTACAATGAGGTATCACCATACCAGTAAGGATGGCTACCATCCAAAAGACAAACAACAACAAATGTTGGTGAGGCTGTGGAGAAATGGGAACCCTCCTACACTGCTGGTGGGAATGTAAATTAGTTCAACCATTGTGGAACTCAGTATGAAGTTTCATCAAAATGCTCAAAACAGACTTACCATTTTACCCAGGAATTCCACTCCTAGGAATTTACCCTAAGAACGCAGCACTCATGTTTGAAAAAAACAGATGCACTACTATGTTTATCAGAGCACTATTTACAATAGCCAAGAATTGGAAGCAACCTAAATGTCCATCAATAGATGAATGGATAAAGAAGATGTGGTACATATACACAATGGAATACTACTCGGTCATAAGAAGAGGGCAAATCCTACCATTTGCAGCAACATGGATGGAGCTGGAGGGTATTATGCTCAGTGAAATAAGCCAAGCAGATAAAGAGAAATACCAAATGATTTTACTCATTTGTGGAGTATAAGAACAAAGGAAAACCTGAAGGAACAAAACAGCAGCGGAATCACAGAACCCAAGAATGGACTAACAGGTACCAAAGGGAAAGGGACTGGGGAGGATGGGTGGGTAGGGAGGGATAAGTGGGGGGAAGAAGAAAGGGAGTATTATGATTAGCATGCATAATGTGGGAGGTGCGAGAAAGGCGAGGGCTGTGCAACACAGAGAATTCAAGTAGTGATTCTACAACATTTTGCTATGCTGATGGACAGTGACTGTAGTGGGATTTGTGGTGGAGACCTGGTATAGGGGACAGCCTAGTAAACATAATATTCTTCATGTAAGTGTAATTTATAATAACAGAAAAAAAAAAGTAAAGGGGGATTACTCCCTGATAGGATAAAACTAACTGTAAATCAACGATTAATGCATGCTTTAAATATCCTTAATTTTGATCACTTTAAGGGTGTCAGATGATCGGCTATGGAGGTACATTTTTCTGATAATATTCCTTTCTCTTAAAAAAAAAAAAAGCAGTTCCTGTGTGGTGACCTCCAAGGAGTTCTACACAATGGTAAAGGGCATATCAAAGTGTAGGCAAAGGGTCTGTTTGTGTTTATACAGAGGATCGAAGCCTAATTTGGCTACCCAGAAAATGAACTAAGATACGATATGAAGAAGAACTTCCAACATCAGCACTCTCTGGAAGAGTCATACCAGAAGATGATCATCAAAAAACCTCAACAAAGATCCAGGCGCTGCTACAGCTGTAGCTGCATTCATCCCACCGGTTCCTGGACTTGCCATGGGAATGAAGAAGGAGATATCTAAGCTGGCCAGTGCATACAGTAAAAAACAAATTTGACTGGATCTATACTGTTGGAACTCAACCAAGAATTAGGAGGAGTGCAAGATGTAGCGCTCCAAAATCTTACAATTACAGACGATCTACTGTTAAAAGAACATATGGGATGTGAACAGTTCTCAGGAATGGGTTGTTTTAATTTGTCTGATTTCTCTCGGACTCTTCAAGTACAGTTGGACAATACCCATCATATCATAGATAAATTTTCACAAATGCCTAGGATGCCTAACTGGTTTTCTTGGTTTCACTGGAGATGGCTGGTAATTACAGATATGCTTTGGTTATGTAACTATACTCCCATTATGTTAATGTGTGTGCACAATTTAAGTAGTAGCTTAAAACCTATACATGCTGAAGTACACTACAAGAAGATATGTCAAAGAAATAATCAATCTTCCCATGTTTTCTTCTGCCTGCTACTTCTATAGCTTTTCTTCTTCCTTCCTAATTACAACCGTTAAATAGAATTCGTGCCTCATATCGAATTTACCGAGTATCATAATTCTTCCAAGTGGTAAAGATACCTCAAGACAAATGCTGGGCATAGAAGCTACAGGGCATAAATATGCAAAGAAATAAAAAGCTAACCATTTCAAACAATAAGGCTTCTCTCTCACTTACCAACTTTACATTTCCCTGTATGGCCCCGGAAGATGACTGGTTAGCCAGAGACGGGTACGATTCCTCAAGGGAGGAACAACCTAAGACAGGCACAGTCGCAGGGGGGCCATCAGGTGAGAAATTGGAGATCAACAGAGGTGAGGCTTAGAACCTCACCCCCTCTGTTCTGAGAGAAATCTTCTGCATCTGTGGATGTTTTATTGCCCTTGTCTTGCTTGGATTAACACATAGTCTACAGGCACACACCTTATCATCTACATTTGCTCTCTTACAACACTAAACTATGTTTTCTACCTTTATCTTGCATCTACCTACCACTTCAGTATTTTATTAAAAATAATAATAATAATAATAATAAAGGGAGTAATGTGGTATCCACATATAAATCAAGTATAAAAATCAAACGAATATTCATATTTGAACTGATTGTTTATAGTTCATAATGCGTGATCAAAACCGAAAGTTTCTGTGATGACTGCCATTGTACTGTTCACCATGTAAGAACTTATTCACTATGTAAGTATTTGTTCACCATGTAAGAACTTGTTCGTTGTGCTTCAGAACATTGGAGACTGACGAAAATTAGGCTTGGGGTGGATTAATGATTGTGCATTGAGCATTGTCTCCCCTATACAGAATTTTACTGTTGTTAATAACCATTTGATCAATAAATATGAGATATGCCCTCTCAAAAAAATAAATAAATAAAAATAAATAAACTGTGATACATGCACACAGTGATATACTATTCAGTGATAAAAAAGAATGAATTATCAATCCACCCAACAACACAGATGAGTCTTAAATGCATACATTTATGTGAAATAAGTCATTCTGAAACAGCTACATTTTATGTAATTCCATTTATATAACATTTTGGAAAAGGCGAAGCTATAGAAACATTAAACAGGCAAATAGTTACCAGGGGTTTGGGAAGGATTGACTAGATGAAGTATAAGGAATTTTTATGGTGGTGGAACTATTTTATACGTTGTAATGGTAGGTATATTGTACCATGCATTTGTCAAAACCCATAGAAATTTATAGCACAAAGAATAAATCTTAGTATATTCAAATCAAACCCAATCTATTAGGAAGTAAAAAGATCTCAGGATAGAATGCAGATTGTGATGAAATACTCTAACTGTATACAAATGTATGAAAGAATCTCATTGAAGGGGATGGGTTTAAGATACTGACCTAAGTAACTTTGGAACTAAATGAGGACCAAAAGACTTAAGACTATGCATAGACTGTATATAAACACTATACTATTGTTGATAGTTGTTTTCCACAAGGTATGGGTTAACAATTCTGAAATTGGTATACATGTATACTTGAACTGAATAATTAAGTAAATGATGTCAGATAATGGGGGCCTAACTACTCATTGTTGGAGCGGGAGATTGAAGTCTAGCAAGGGAAGGCTAGAATGATTCATGTAGTAATGGATTAGTGTTGGAGACATCAGTATGAACTCATATTTAGTTAAATATACATACATATGGATAAATATAGAAATACTACAAATATGTATATATACATGGGTTAGTATAGATACACATATTTCCTCAGTCTATTTCTGACAGGGCATAGAGACAATAACACTACCACACCTCACCTAGGAACCCAAATTTGATTTCTGATGGCATTCTCCAATAAAAGGAAACTGTTCTCCTTTTGGAGAGATGGCAGATTAGAGAGCTGGTGCAGGGAATATACAAGATAAGCATGGAACATCTTTTAGTACCTGAAAACAAAGTACTCACACATAGAACATACACACAGAGAAAGAGAGAGATGAGGACATGACAAAGAATCATACAAGCCACATGAAAGAGTTTACAATGGACAAAACTCAAAAAATTTTAGTAACAAATAAGTAAAGTCATATTGGATTATAAACCAGAATATAAAATAAATGTTCATGAGTACATACAAATGATTGAATTAAGTAAATAAATGGACCAGTAGACAAAAGCTCTGTTCAGAATTCCAAGTAATTTATGTGGATACTCCACCCTCATGGAAGTAAAGTATACCTCTCAACTCCTTAAGTGTGGGCTACTTATAGTGACTTTCTTCCACAAAGTGCAGCATGAAAAAGGGGGAAAACAGTAACTTCACAATGAGGAAATATGACAAACACTACATCAGTGATAACTCATGTTGATAGTATCTACACTTGCTCTGATATGATGAAAATAACACTTTGCCTCTGTGGTTTTCCTCCCTAAAACCCATAATCCCAATGAAAGCATGAGAAAACCCTCAGACAAACTCAAATTAAAGGACATTCTGCAAAATGCCCAACCAGTACTCTTCAAAACTCTTAGGGCCATTGAAACCAAGATGAGTCTGAGAAACCATAACAACTCAGAGGCGCCTAATGATACGTGAAAGCTAAATGTAATGCAGTATCCTGAATGAGATCCTGGAACAGAAAAAGTATATTAGATATAAACTAAGGAAATATGAATAAAGCATGGACATTAGATATTAATGTATCAAAATTGGTTCAGTAGTTATGACAGATATGCTATCTATGATAATGGTAACAAGGGAAACTGAGTGCAGGGTATATGAAACTGCAATATTCTTTCAACTTTTCCTTAAATCTAAAAACTGTTACAAAAATTTAAAAAGTTTATTAATTATTTTTTGAAATTAGGCTATATTGGAAAATTTCTACTAGTAAATATAATTAATCTATAGATCAGAAGTTTAGTTTAGAAGATTTATCCTATGGGTCAGACTAACTTTGTTTGCTGATATGACCATTAAGCAAATATGTGACTTTTGGCAGACAGCCAAACTTCCTAAATACCATTTTTCATCTGCATAATGAATATAATAGCTTTCTTTCTAAAAAGGAGTACTAAATGAGATAATTCATGAAAACCTCTTAAAGACTACTTGGCACAAGGCAAATGTTAAATAAATGCTATTATAAAATTGTAGTTCAGTTGTTAATTATTATTCAAACAATTAGAGTGCTAATTTCCCACTCACTTTCCAACCCTGGGATTATCAATCTTTTTTTAATATTTAGGCGAAAAATGACACCTTGTTACTATGATTTACATATATTTGATTATTAATGTGACAAAACATGTTTTATTATGTTTATTGGTCATCTATATTTTTCTTTTGTATTGCTCATTTTTTCCCTGAGGAGCATTTTATTCAGATTGACTTGTATGATTTATTTATGTATTAAGGATAGTCAACCTTCCATATAATGTATGTTGCATACATTTTCCCTCAAGCTTTCTTTTTGCCTTTTATCTCTATTTGAGGCCAGATAATTTTTAGAGTTATCTTATTAGTCACACTTTTTAACAAAATTTTCTCCAAAGTAAAAGAATCTTTAAATCTTAGTTGGGAATGTACTTCAGTACTTTAGCCTAACTACCAATTCGTCTCTTTACCAAACCCAAACATAAAACCAAAATTACCTTCTATAATTTTCTTGAGAGATGATCATCCATATTTTGCTTAAATACTTCCAGTTATGAGAGTTCTTTACCTTGTAACATTGAATTTATCATTTTTAGACAGTTTTGCTATAAAGTTCTTTCTGATGTTTAAAAAGCTATCAATTTGTGATTTCTACTGTTGCTTTGGTTCCTTCTTTTACATAAACACAAAACAATTTTCTTTTCCACTTGACAGCCCTTCAAATACTTTCAGGCAGGTCTCATTTTTCTCCTTAGGTTTCTGTTTTCCAACCTAAAGGTAGGTAGTATAGGATAAACTTTTTAACAGTAACTGTTAAGGGTATGATTGTGAGGAGGTAAGCAACTTACTTTTCAATAGAATAAAAATCAAGGTGGTGCTTCCGACCTGTGACTCTTCCATTTAATTCACAAGTGTTCTCCAGATAGGAAGATGTGGAGGAAAGTTAAATCTGCCCTATTGTTTGAAATTCACCTTGCTTTTTCTTTTTATTGAATAGTTATTGTTAAATATGTGATATGGAATGTGTTGCCTTTTATGGAAGTTGTAATAAGAAGTACATTACACTCAAAAGGTACATCAAATAAAACATTTAATAATTTGCAGACTAGTACATCCCAAGTTTAGCAGCTAGTCATTCCGTTGTGCTAGCTCTTGATGTGCCTTGTATTTATGTAATAGAATTTGACAGCAAAGTGAAAGTTGCTCCACATAATTTAACCTAACAAAAGTTTATGCATGTGCACAAAACTTACATAGATACCAATAAATCAGAGATGATATGAAATAACTTAATTTTGTTCAGTAATAGAGTATTTTCTAACATTATTCTTATCTATTTTTCCTAACATTATTTTTAGAGGAATAATGACTATATTTTTGTAGCAATGAGACTTTACCTTCATAAACATTCAAATAATGAATAAAGGAATAAAGAATAAATTTTTAAAAGTTTAATTATACCACTCAGCACCTACCATTTTTAAAATTTGATAGACACCACTCCAGGCATCACACGGGGTGCAACATGTATAAAAGAATGGATGAATAGAATGACAAATGGACACTGTATCAGTAACTTATTGCTGTATACAAATAATCACAAATTATCAGTGTTACTCAAAAATTATTTCTCATTCACACTTCTCTGAGGATTGACTGGGGAAATTCTTCTACAGTTTGCAAATCTGTCAGTTGACCACTCCCAATGTCTTATTTTGGTGTCCAAACTGGAGAAGCAGTGGTTACACGAGTAAGTTTCTATTATTTGGTAATGGCAGGAGCACCAAAAAGCCAAGCCCAACCGTGCAGACACATTTCAAGTGTCTGTATCTTGTCTAGTAGCACTTCATTGGCCAAAGCAAGTCATATGACTAAATTCAAAGTCAAGGATCAGAGTAGTACATTCTACTTCCCTGAGTCTAATGCAAAGGTGTGGACATATAACTCCATTTATAGAAAAGTGAATAATGGGAACCAATAATTCAGTTTATGACATATGGATGGATGGAAGGCTGGAGAGAAGGTCTGGTCTGATCATCTGGTAGAATTATACAAAAATATAATCTATTTAATTCTATATTCAAATTAAAGTATTACATTAAATGTTCCTTGAGTAGAACAGAAAAATAAACTGAACTAAAGGAATTGCTGAATGTCAGGTAAATGTTTTTCCACTGTAAGATACATTTGTTTTTTTAAATCTCTTTAAATTGTTCATTAAAATGATTACAAAAGTATTGAAGTTGGCTAATTCACAATCAAAATATAGGTTGGGCATGGGGACAGTAGTACAGCAGGGAAAATACAGTTAATGATTTTGTAACATCTTACTATATTGATAGGAACACACTAAGAGGGGCTGAGGATTTAATAATATGGGTAACTGTTGAACCACTGTTTTGTATATTTGAAAACAACAGAAGATTGTGTATCAATGATACTTTAATAAAAAAGATTGTGATCAATGATACTTCAGTGAAAAAAATTGAAGTTGGAACCATGTTTTCTGTAAGTTATATTTCAACTTTTCACACTATTGACACCCTGCTGTGAAAGATAAGGAAATCAGCACTCTCACACTGCCTTCTTTCTGTCCTTTCATGTACTGATTTTATATTATTAATTTACTATATCAGTGGTATATGTTTATATGCTGTTCTGAAATAATAACCCCTAAAATTGTTCAATATTAATTATTTATATAAAGTAATTTGATACTTGCTACTATTCTTTTTGCAACAGCCTCTCCAATTATCTTTTTTAGGATTTTGCACTTAATTTATTTTTTAGAGGTGATCATCAGATGATTACATTTTTAGAAAAGGTCATGGTTGCAGTATTCCTTGAGTTGCTCCATGTTTTCAGGTGACTCGCTATTGTTTTCAAACTGAAAAAATAACTACTTGATATTAAGATTTGGGATCACATCTTTCTGCTCCCTTAGAGCTTTGTAGGTTTTGATCCAATGACCTCTGACATCAGGCATTGCTTCAGATAAATCTGAGGCAAACCTGATGTCACCTCTCCTGGAAAAGATCAGTAAATTCATGAGGATATGTCTTGGTGTTGATTGCTCAATCAATTTTTCTAGGGCTATTTTATGTCCTTTTTGTTCTGTAAATTCAAGACTTTCTTAACTTCAAGAAAGTTTTCTTCTTATTTTTTAAATGTATTTTTTAATTTGTATCAAAGTCAGTGTCAAAAGTGAAAAGGAAAGAAAAAAAGTACTTCAAGGCTTACAATAAAAAAATCTGTCTCCTGCTTTCCCTTCATTCCATTAAATCTTGTTCCACAAAGGCAATCACTCACCAATCTTCTAGCAGTTGATTGTTATTTACTATCCTCAAATCAACCTATTCAGATTCTTTAGGTTTATTTCCAGAAAGGTGTATTTTGAACAAACTTTTTCCTGAGTTATCATTTAAAAACCTTCCCAGTCTCATTAAGAATCACTAAGAAATTTTAATTTTAGTTCCTTCTGCCCAAAATCAGAAAGTTTTGTCTGGCCCCTTATTAGTGACAACTGGTCTTTGGCTAAGCTCCAGAGGCTCTGGGTAACACAAAAACTATCAGTGCAAACAGGTTTCAGTTCTTGTAGGGTCTTTTCAATCCCAAACTGTGCCTCTTCCAGGCCAAACACCCATTTCCTTGGGGCTTTCTTGCTAGAAAGCTTACTTCAGTGCATATCTTTTTCTGGAACAATTTCACCATGTACAATATGGAATTACAGTGGACTTTCTGAGGAACTTTTAATATATGCAAAATTATTAATTTAAGTGCCTTACAACAGAAAAAATATATTATTCCAACTGCCCAATGATCTACCCTCTTTAACTCTCTAAAAGTTTTCTTAGCAAAAGATAGGGGAATATGTGAGAAACAAAAAACTGTGTCCCTAAACTATCATTCTTAGATACCATTCAGGATTACCATCTAATGCTGATAATTCTAATGCCTTTTCCATTTTTTTGTTGATGATTTGGCCAGAAGTCACAATTAGGGCTGTGGGTAAAATTGTAATATTTCAAGAATATCTCGCCTGAAATTAGTACATCTACATATTAACGAGCGTTCCTAGGGGGTAGATATCTCCATATCAATCGGTAATTACTTGGGTAACTGAGGGCTTATCTGAACATGAGGTTGAGGGGAGGTCTTGCTTTCTTGCTTTCTTCTGCTGGAGCAGGAGAGAGAAATGGTCGCAGACCACAGTTTGTAAGCAATAAATGGATTTTAAACTTTCTTTTTGACTAATTTCGGTTTTAGAGGTATTTTGCCCCAGGATTTCCTTTCCCCGGAGTTACATCTGGCAATAGTCAGCAAGACCTGAAAACTAGAAATCTGCCTACATGGGTGTGATTTTTGGGAGGGCTGCCCCCATAAGCGATGGGGAGATGCCCGGAATTCCCTCTGTGGATGGTGGGGAGTCCCCAGTGAATGCAGCAACAGAGGATGCAGCTTTAACTGTTATTGTCTACCCATCTGTGGGGCTTCCAATTTGGGAGCCCCTAGTGGGGAATTGGTGGAGGGTCAAATACCTCCTAGAGGGGTGGGGCCTTCCCCAGAACTGTGGAAGGGTGGAGAGACAGGAAGCTACAGAATTAGAACTCTGTGAGATAGAAGGCTGCTTAGAGGCCCTGAGTGTCTGTGTAGAGGCTGGCATTGGTCTCTTTTCATCAAGATAGTGGAAAATGTTATTGAGGAGAAAGAGAGGATCATTGAGAGGGTTAGTGAGGAGAGAGAGAGACTTAGGTGGGAGAGAGACACACTTCAACATTGCTTGGAAGAGCTGGGCTATATGACCTATGGGATGCCATTAACGAAGAGAGGCAGTTATTGAAAAGACAGGTCACACTCCTGGAAGATTCCTTAACAGTGGCGAGGGGGGAAATGGCAGGAAAAGCCATGTTGCAGGATGTCTTGGGGGAGGGGGAGGAAAGAGTGGTGCATTCAGCCCGAGATGGAAGAGGAGCTTGGGGAAGAAGAGCAGGAAGCCGGTACATAGGTTAATCTGCTGCAGAGGCCGCGCGTGAAGTACCATCCTCTCCTGTTTTAAAGGCCCGCCTGCCTGTAATTAAGAAAGTAGAAACGAAACAACCACCGGCTACTCAGGGGGAGGAGCCACCCTCTCCCAGGTTGTGGAGCACTCCATTGTCCGTCCCAATACCCAGGATGAGCTGGTGGACATGAGCATCTGGTACAGGCAGAAGCCATCAGAATCTCTGCCTACATGGCTTTTACATCTCTGGGATGTGGGAGTGGAAAATATTGTTATGTTGGGTTCCGAGATGAGTAGAATGGCTTCCCTGATGATTCACCCTTCCCTCCACCTGTTACGACTCAGGGAATCAGGCACTTCTCGATAGGCTGACAGCTGCTATCAGGGTAGTTTGGCCTAATCAGGGTGATTTACCATATTTACCCACTAACTGGAAAACATACAGAGCTCCAACAGGTACAGTGGGAATTGGGTATGAAAAATATCATCTTTAATATGGACCCCCAGGGCCCCAATGAGGAGGCGTTCACTATAGGAATGAGAAATCTTGGGCTGCATACAGCTCCCACACCTCTCTTTGGGTTCCAAGTGACTGTTTTTGCCCCCCACATAAGGCAACCGTTTAGTGAGGCTACTTATACTTAAGCAGATCTGGGGGAGGTTGAAACAATACGGACATGGAAGGAAGTATGGGCTACAAATGAAAGGAGAGATGCAAAAGGCCCTGTGAAGTTCTCAAGGACGCAGATGTGGGTTGACTTGATAAAGGCAAGGGTAGTGAAAGAAAAACTTGACAGGAAACCCAATAGAATATTGTTAGAACTGTGGTACTATTTAAAACCAGAGCAGCAGTTCGAGCCACCAAGGTCCAGGACACGGAAGCTGGAGATAAATCCCCATGTCTGACCTGTGTACCTGCAAGACTTCCTGGGGAAGAGTACTCAGGATCCATTTGGGCCCTCACCCTCACAGGAGGATGATTGGGTATCATGGTTTGACTGAGGGGGGGTTAAGGTCCCAACCTTGGGGGATGTGGTGGGCACCAGAGGCCACACGTGGAATTAGAAATTCATTGGTCTCTGTGAATATACAATGTTTTCTGTCACTCATGGACACAAGAGCTGAGTGTTCTCTGATTTATGGCAACACTGAGCATTTTCCAGGGATGCGTGCTGTGACAGATGGCTATGAGGGTAAGGCAGTTAAAGTAAAGAAAGCCTAAATCCCACTGGGGACAGGGTGTTTACCACCAAAGAAGTATACTGTGTATATTTCTTCCATCCCTGAATATATTTTGGGGTTAGATTTCCTGCAAAGCCTGTAGTTACACACCACTGCAAGTGATTTAAGTCTGAGGGTACATGTGGTAAAGGCAGTTCTTAGGGCACAAGCTAAGCACCCACCTATATGTCTGCCTGTACCTCAGTGGGTGACAGATATTAACCAGTATAAACTGCCTGGGGGACACAAGGAAATTGGAAAAACTCTACAGGAGCTGGAGAAGGTGGGCATCATAAAGCCCATTCATAGTCCTTTTAATTCCCCAGTGTAACCAGTGAAAAAGCCAGACAGCTCCTGGCATATGACTGTGGACTAAAGGGAATTAAATAATGTCCCAGCCCCTTGGCATGCTGCCATCCCCTCTGTAGCAGACATTCTGGACACCCTTAGTCATGAGCTGGGAATGTATCATTATGTACTAGACCTTGCTAATACTTTCTTCTCTATTGACATAGCACAAGAAAGTCAGAAACAGTTTGCCTTCACGTTGGAAGGCTGGCAGAGGACATTCACTATCCTTCCACAGGGATACCTGCACAGTCCAACCATCTGTCATGGACTTGTAGCCCAGGACTTGGCCTCATGGAAGAAAGTACAAACAGTGCAGTTATATCACTACATTGATGATGTTATGCTCACATCTGATTCTCTTTCAGATGTAGAAGGGGCAGTTCATAGACTGTTGCAACATCTACAGGAAAAAGTTGGAGAAGGTGGGCATCATAACCTGTGAACAGCACCAAGGTTCAGTGACCTGGTTTGTCTGTAAAATTTTTGGGAGTTGTCTGGTCGGGTAAAACTAAAGTTATTCCTCAAATAGTCATAGACATGATGGTCCAGGCTTTCCCTACTCCTACCACTGTGGCAGGATTACAAGAGTTTTGGGGTCTTTTTGGCTAGTGGAGAGTGTTTATCCCACACATGGCACAAGTTCTGAAGCCCTTATACCAGCTGGTACAAAAGGGCTTAGGTGGGACCGGGATAAGATGTGTGCAGCTGCCTTTACTGCTGCCAAGAGGGCAGTCAAGGCCATACCAGCCTTGAGTGTAATGGACTCATCAAGGCTCTGTGAACTACATGTTCATGTAACAAAAGATAGTTATGGATGGGGTCTTTGGCAGCTGTTTGAATGGATATGCCAACCCATTGAATACTGATCGCAGCTATGGAAAGGAGCAAAGGTCCAGTACAACTTGATATAGAAGCAATTGGCTGCTTTGCATCATGCCTTGCTGGCTACCGAGCCCAGTGATGGAACAGCTCTGACCAAGGTAATAACCACCTATCCCATCACAGCACAGGTGTAAGACTGGACCCAAAGTTGATGGAGTGACGTGGCACAGACACCTATGCTGGCCAAATGGGGTGCATATTTGCAGCAGTGTAGCGCCCTCTCTACGAGCCCCTTAAGAGAAGAACTCCAACGCTTATTAGGGCCAGTGACCTATACCAGTAGAAAGCAGGAAGAACTTACTTGTGAGCCATTGTTAGCCAAGAATACTTATCAGTAGGGAAAAGCCTTTATACTTGAAGATGCTTGGTATACAGATGGCTCCAGTTATGGCAGCCCCTGAAGTGTAGGGCTGTGGCTTTTCATCCAAAGACTGAGACAATATGGATGGAGGATGGACAGGGGAAGATCAGCCAATGGGTGAGTTGTGGGCAGTATGGCTCATGATCACCCAGGAGCCTTCCCTCATAATTGTCTGCACTGAAACCTGGGCCATCTATTGGGGCTTGACCCTGTGGCTACCAACATGGTACCATGTCAACTGGATGGTTGGTTACCAGCCCCTTTGGTGGCAAGAGTTATGGCATAACCTATGGGCCTCTGATCAGACTAAGACTGTTAGCATTTATCATGTGACTGGCCATTTGCCTCTGGCATCCCCAGGGAATGATGAAGCAGACACATTGACCCAGGTGCATTGGCTAGTAGGAAAGCCTACCTCTGATGTAGCCCAATGGTTACATCAGTGTTTGTTTGTTACACACAGGGCAAAAGAAAATGTGGGCTGTAGCCTATCAGTGGGGCTTGCCATTGACCTTTGAAGAAGTCAGCCGAGCCAAGGAGTGCCTTCTGTGCTCTAAGAGGGACTTATACCAAGTCCCACAGCAATGTGGGACAATAGTAAGGGGGCTAATAACCCTTGTCAGGTGGCAAATAGACTATATTGGGCCTCTGCCCATATCAGAAGGACATCAGTATGCTATGACTTGTGTGGACACAGCTACTGGACAATTGTTTGCTTTCCCTGCATGTTGTGCAAATCAGAAAACCACCAAGAGGGGCCTAGAATGTCTCTTTGCAGCCTATGGTTGGCCACAGGTGATTGAAAGCAATCAAGGCACCCACTTTACTGAACATGCATTACAAGGATGGGTGCAGCAATTAGGAATAAAGTGGAAATTTTATGTACCATATAACCCTACCAGAGCAGGCATGATAGAGAGGTACAACAGCTTGTTGAAGTCCGACCTAAAGTCGGACACCAATAGTGTATGGGGCTTGTCAGTTTGCTTATGGACAATGCTATAGCATTTGAATGAGAAGCTCCTTAAAGAAGCTTTGATCCTTGTGGATAAGCTCACATACCTTGCTGCCTCTCCTATGAAACCGTATGTGCAAACCACAGAAGAGTTGTTGAATCCAGGATATGGCCAGCAGAGCAACATCTTGCTGCCAGTGCCTACTGCATTAAACATTGAATACACTGTTGAATGGATGTGGCCCTGGAAGTTTTGACACATGGACCAGTGATGCCTGGCCTGATGGCTGGCCCTTCTGGCACCTTGGGGGAAAGACCTGGAAGTTGGCCTCATGTGTATTCCTGGAGTAACATCAGAGTGGCCCCCAAAGATCATGGTAGTATACCCAAAACATCCAGGAGCTGTGACCATCTTATGGAGAAGTCTTGTTTTGTCTTTAAGGCCAGTGCATGTACCTCCCATAGCCCTATATATTGACCCATCTGTAACTCCCACAGGGAGAGGGGTGAAAGTCTGGTAAACTAGATGAGGATGAGATCCAATTCCTGCCACTGTTCTGTCACATGACCACTCTCTGACATGTATCCTACTTGATGGACAAGATTTGCATATGCTGGTGTCATTAAAACGTGTATTATTGCCGTTAAGGTTATTTTCTTCTACAGTCCTTGTGGCCTCAGTGCTCCCCGTGACTGCAGCTACTGTCTGATGATTGCTCTAAACCCTCTACCTCTTCAGTTACTGCCTGCCTGCAAAATAGGTGAGCTACATACTTAACCTGCATAGGACTTTGAACCTAGCTGAATCCTCTGGTTTGAGGATTATCATTATTTTATTGCTGTTACTATTGCATGTGATTGGTCTGGTCACAATGCTCCAGTTTTTTCATCCAGGGACCTTTATAGAAGAGGGGGAATGAGTAGGTTGTAAGGTGAGATTTCTGGAGGGGTGGCCTGTGGGTAAACTTGTAGTATCTCCAGAATATCTCACCTGGTTTAGTGCAACATATATATCAACAAGCATTCCTCAGGTAGTTCATTTCCATATCAGTGGGTAATTACCTGGGCGACTGAGGGATTATCTGAACCTGAGAGGCTGGGGGGAGGTCTTGCTTGCTTCTGCCAGAGCAGGAGAGAGCAAAGGCCTTGGACCACAGTTTGTACATAATAAACGGGTTTTAAACTTTACTTCTCCTTTTGACTGATTTTGGTTTTAGAGGTATTTTGCCCTGGGATTTCCTCTCCCCTGATTTACATATGGCAAATCATAAACTTCAATCTTTAATCAAATGGTTTAAAGAGATTTTTGGTACTAAAAACATGTAAATTGCCCATGAGAATATTATGTGTCTTACTCATCTTGAAGAGATAATTTTTTTAATGTGGGAAATATCACCTCCTTTCTTTCTTCATTTTGGTGATTATGCATGATGGCTTATTACTTCTTCAGCTTGAGAGAATTACCAATGGCCCATGCTGTTTAAATTAACTGCATGACATAGTTTTTGTGTGTGCATATCTCAAAATATCTTTTTTCTATATCTAAACTTTCTTCCTTCTATTTACATAGATGAAACAATTGGCTATTTCCTTGAAACTGACTTCCTCTCATTTTGTTCTTTTCATTTCTTCTTTTTCCATTTCTTGAAAAATTTAAAGGATTCACTGATCAAAAAAATCATTCAGTAGTCATATGCACACTCTAGGAATATGTAAATCACATAAACAAGTAGATTTACTATGACATATTTTGTTATTTAAAATCCCAATAAGTCAGTTCTATTTATTTATTTATTTGCTTACTTACTTACTTACTTATTTACTTATTCATTTATTATTCTCTTTAATCCATTGGGTGTTTTTTTTTTTGGTATCATTAATCTACAATTACATGAAGAATATTATGTTTACTAGGCTTCCCCCTTCACAAACTCCCCCCCACATACCCCTTCACAGTCACTGTCCATCAGCGTAGTAATATGCTGTAAAATCAATACTTGTCTTCTCTAGTTGTAGAGCCCGCCCCATAGCCCCACCCACATTATACATGCTAATTGTAATGCCCCTTTCTTTTACCCTACCCTTATCACTCCCTTCCCACCCATCCTCCCCAGTCCCCTTCCCTTTGGTAACTGTTAGTCCATTCGTGGGTTTTGTGATTCTGCTGTTGTTTTGTTCCTTCAGTTTTTCTTTGTTCTTATACTCCACATATGAGTGAAATCATTTCATACTTGTCTTTCTATGCCTGGATTATTTCACTGAGCATAATACCCTCTAGCTCCATCCATGTTGTTGCAAATGGTAGGATTTGTTTTCTTCTTATGGCTGAATAATACTCCATTGTGTATACATACCACATCTTCTTTATCCATTCATCTACTGATGGACATTTAGGTTCCTTCCATTTCTTGGCTATTGTAAACAGTGCTGTGATAAACATAGGGGTGCATCTGTCTTTCTCAAACAGCGCTGCTGCATTCTTAGGGTAAATTCCTAGAAGTGGAATTCCTGGGCCAAATCGTATTTCTATTTTGAGCACTTTGAGGAACCTCCATACTGCTTTCCACGGTGGTTGAAATAATTTACATCCCACAAGCAGTGTAGAAGGGTTCCCCTTTCTCCACAACCTCGCCAACATTTGTTGTTGTTTGTCTTTTGGATGATGGTGATCCTTCCTGGTGTGAGATGATATCTCATTGTGGTTTTAATTTGTATTTCTCTGATGACAAGCAATGTGGAGTATCTTTTCATGTGTCTGTTGGCCATCTGAATTTCTTCTTTAGAGAACTGTCAATTCAGTTCCTCTGCCCATTTTTTAATTGCATTATTTGCGTTTTGTTTGTTGAGGTGTGTAAACTCTTTATATATTTTGGATGTCAACCCTTTATCAGATCTGTCATTTATGAATATATTCTCCCATACTGTAGGATGCCTTTTTGTTCTATTGGTGGTGTCCTTAGCTCTACAGAAACTTTTTTAGTGTGATAGAGTCCCACTTGTTCATTTTTGCTTTTGTTCCCCTTGCCCGGGGAGATATGTTCATGAAGAAGTCACTCATATTTATGTCCATGAGATTTTTGCCTATGTTTTTTTGTAAGAGTTTTATGGATTCATGACTTACATTCAAGTCTTTGATCCATTTTGAATTTACTTTCGTGTATGGGGTTAGACAGTGATCCAGTTTCATTCTCTTACATGTAGCTGTCCAGTTTGGCCAGCACCATCTGTTGAAGAGACTGTCATTTCCCCATTGTACGTCCATGGCTCCTTTATCGTATATTAATTGGCCATATATGTTTGGGTTAATGTTTGGAGTCTCTATTCTGTTCTACTGGTCTGTGTGTCTGTTCTTGTGCCAGTACAAAATTGTCTTCATTACTGTGGCTTTGTAGTAGAACTTGAAGTTGGGGAGCAAGATCCCCCCCACTTTATTCTTCCTTCTCAGTTTTGTTTTGGATATTCAGGGTCTTTGGCGGTTCCATATGAATTTTTGAACTATTTGTCCCAGTTTATTGAAGAATGGTGTTGGTAATTTGATAAGGATTGCATTGAATCTGTATATTGCTTTGGGTACAATGGCCATTTTGACAATACTAATTCTTCCTAGCCAGGAGCATAGGATGAGTTTCCATTTGTTAGTGTCCTCTTTAATTTCTCTTAAGAGTGTCTTGTAGTTTTCAGGGTATAGATCTTTCACTTCCTTTGTTAGGTTTATTCCTTATGTATTTTATTCTTTTTGATGAAACTGTGAATGGAATTGTTTTCCTAATTTCTCCTTCTATCAGTTCATTGTTAGTGTATAGGAAAGCCACAGATTTCTGTGTGTTAATTATGTATCCTGCAACTTTGTTGAATTCTGATATCAGTTCTAGTAGTTTTGGAGTGTAGTCTTTAGGGTTTTTTATGTACAATGTCATGTCATCTGCAAATAGTGACAGTTTAACTTCTTCTTTACCAATCTGGATTCCTTGTATTTCTTTGTTTTGTCTAATTGCCTTGGCTAGGACCTCCAGTACTATGTTGAGTAAGAGTGGGAAGAGTGGGCATCCCTCTCTTGTTCCCGATCACAGAAGAAAAGTTTTCAGCCTCTTGCTCTTCAGTATGATGTTAGCTCTGGCTTTATCATGTATGGCCTTTATTATGTTGAGGTACTTGCCCTCTATACCCATTTTGTTGAGAGTTTTTATCACGAATGAATGTTGAATTTTGTCGAATGCTTTTTCAGCATCTATGGAAATGATCATGTGGTTTTTGCCCTTCTGTTTGTGTATGTGGTGGATGATGTTGATGGATTTTCAAATGTTGTACCATCCTTGCATCCCTGGGATGAATCCCCCTTGGTCATGGTGTATGATCCTTTTGATGTATTTTTGAATTCGGTTTGCTAATATTTTGTTGAGTATTTTTGCATCTACGTTCTTCAGGGATATTGGTCTGTAGTTTTCTTTTTTGGTGGGGTCTCTGCCTGGTTTTGTTATTAGGGTGATGTTGGCTTCATTGAATGAGTTTGGAAGTATTCCCTCTTCTTCTATTTTTTGGAAAACTTTAAGGAGAATGGGTATTATGTCTTCTCTGAATGTCTGATAAAATTCTGAGATAAATCCATCTGGCCCGGGGGTTTTGTTCTTGGGTAGTTTTTTGATTACTGATTCAATTTCTTTGCTGGTAATTGGTCAGTTTAGATTTTCTGTTTCTTTCTGTGTCAGTCTGGGAAGGTTGTATTTTTCTAGGAAGTTGTCCATTTCTCCTAGGTTTTCCAGCTTGTTTGTATATAGGTTTTCATAGCTTTCTCTAATAATTCTTTAATTTCTGTGGGACCTGTTGCAATTATTACTTTCTCTTTTCTGATTCGGTTGATGTATGTTGGTTCTCTTTTTCTCTTAATAAGTCTGGATAGAAGCTTATCTATTTTGTTTATTTTCTTGAAGAACAAACTCTTTGTTTCATTGATTTTTTTCTATTGTTTTATTCTTCTCAATTTTATTTATTTCTTCTCTGATCTTGATTATGTCCCTCCTCCTGCTGGCCTTAGGCCTCACTTGTTCTTCTTTTTCCAATACAGATGATTGTGACATTAGACTATTTATTTGGGATTGTTCTTCTTTAAATATGCCTGGATTGCTATATACTTTCCTCTTAAGACTGCTTTTGCTGCATACCACAGAAATTGGGGCTTTGTGTTGTTGTTGTCATTTGTTTCCATATATTGCTGGATCTCCATTTTAATTTGGTTGTTGATCTATTGATTATTTAGGACCATGTTGTTAAGTGTCTATGTGTTTGTGAGCCTTTTTGCTTTCTTTGTACAATTTATTTGTAGTTTTATGCCTTTGTGGTCTGAAAATTTGGTTGGTAGGATTTCAATCTTTTGGAATTTACTGAGGCTCTTTTTGTGGCCTAGTATGTGGTCTATTCTGGAGAATGTTCCATGTGCACTTGAGAAGAATGTGTATCCTGTTGCTTTTGGGTTTAGTGTTCTATAGATGTCTATTAGGTCCATCTGTTCTAGTGTGTTGTTCAGTGCCTCTGTGTCCTTACTTATTTTCTGTCTGGTGGATCTGTCCTTTGAAGTGTATAGTGTGTTAAAGTCTCCCAAAATGAATGCATTGCATTCTCTTTCCTCCTTTAATTCTGTTAGTATTTGTTTCACATATGTTGGTGCTCTTGTATTGGGTGCATGTACATTTATAATGGTTATGTCCTTTTGTTTGACTGAGCCCTTTATCATTATGTAATGTCCTTCTTTATCTCTTCTTACTTTCTTTGTTTTGAAGTCTTTTTTGTCTGAGACTTGTACTACAACACCTGCTTTTTTCTCCGTTTTGTTTTCATGAAATATCTTTTTCCATCCCTTGACTTTTAATCTGTGTATGTCTTTGGGTTTCAGGTGAGTCTCTTGTAAGCAGCATATAAATGGGTCTTGCTTTTTTATCCATTCTTTTACTTTGTGTTTTTTGATTGGTGCATTCAGTCCATTTACATTTAGGGTGCTTATTGGAATATATGTACTTATTGCCATTGCAGGCTTAAAGTTTGTGGTTACCAAAGGTTCAAGGTTAGCTTCTTTACTATCTTACTGTCTAACTTAACTCACTTATTGAGCTATTATAAACACTGTCTGATGATTCTTTATTTCTCTCCCTTCTTATTATTCTTCCTCCATTCTTCATATGTTGGTTGTTTTTTTCTGTGCTCTTTTTAGGAGTGCTCCCATCTAGAGCAGTCCCTCTAAAATAACCTGTAGAGGTATTTTGTGGGAGGCAAATTCCCTCAATTTTTGCTTGTCTGGGAATTGTTTTATCCCTCCTTCATATATAAATGATTATCGTGTTGGATACAGTATCCTTGGTTCAAGGCCCTTCTGTTTCATTGCATTAAATATATCATGCTATTCTCTTCTGGTCTGTAAGGTTTCTGTTGAGAAATCTGATGATAGCCTGATGGGTTTTCCTTTGTAAGTGATCTTTTTTCTCCCATCTGTCTGCCTTTCATATTCTGTCCTTTTCCTTAATTTTTGCCATTTTAATTATTATGTGTCTTGGTATTGTCCTCTTTGGGTCCCTTCTGTTGAGAGTTCTGTGTGCTACTGTGGTCTGAGCCTATTTCCTCCCCCAGTTTGTGGAAGTTTTCAGCAATTATTTCTTCAAAGACACTTTCTATCCCTTTTTCTTTTTCTTCTTCTTCTGGTACTCCTATTATATGGATATTGTTCCTTTTGGATTGGTTGCACTGTTCTCTTAATATTGTTTCATTTCTGGAGATCCTTTTATCTCTCTCTTCCTCTGTTTCTCTGTGTTCCTGTTCTCTGGTTTCTGTTCCATTAATGGCCTCTTTAATCCCATCCATTTTGCTTTTACGTCCTTACAGCGATTGTTTTATTCCTGTAATCTCCCTCTGTACTTGCTCCTTTAGCTCTTGCATATTTCTCTGTGGCTCCATCATCATGTTTATGATTTTTATTTTGAATTCTTTTTCAGGGAGACTGGTTTGGTCTATCTCCTCATGTCTCCTCTCAGGGTTTGTCTGGACTATTTTGGACTAGACTAAATTCCTCTGCCTTTTCATGGTATTAGCAGTGGCTGTAGGCAGGTAGCAGGTGTGCCAGCTTGGAGAAGATAGTCCTTTCCTGCTTGCTGGATGCCTTGCCCTTCTCTGCTGCCTGTGTCAGTTACCCGCACTCCTGGAGCATCCACTGGGTTAATCCCCTAAGCTGCTGTGTGGGGGGGTCTCTGTCAGAGCAGTGCTGAGCTCTGCGGAGCAGCTGTGTGCCAGTATTGGCGTTTGTGTCTCGCCTGGGTGGCTGTGCATTGGGCTGGGGTCACATCCTGTCCTGGGCTACTCATCTGACACTGCTGCCTGCTCCCACAGGCCACTCCTGGGCCCCTCTGGTGCCACCACCATCAGTGTGTGCGGGCTGTTCCCAGTCCCCACTGGTGCCCCTGGCATGCACTCCCGCCCAGGAGGTTAGGATGCCCAAAGTTCTCCAAAGAAATTCAGATGCTCCACATCACTAATTATGAGGGAAATGCAAATTAAAATTAAAACTACAATGAGATATCACCTCACAACAGTTAGGATGGCCAACATTGAAAAGACTGGAAACCACAAATGCTGGTGAGGATGTAAACTAGTTCAACCATTGTGTAAAGCAGTATGGAGGTTCCTCAAGAAACTATAAATAGAAATACCATTTGACCCAGGAATTCCACTCCTAGGAATTTACCCTAAGAATATAGGATTCCAGTTTCAAAAAGACATGTGCACCCCTATGTTTATTGCAGCACTATTTACAGTAGCCTATGTGCCCATCAATAGATGACTGGATAAAGATGTGGTACATATACACAGTGGAATGTTATTCAGCCATAAGAAGAAAACAAATCCTACCATTTGCAACATCATGGATGGAGCTAGAGGGTATTATGTTCAGTGAAATAAACAAGTCAGAGAAAGACAAATACCAAATGATTTCACTCCTCTGTGGAGCATAAGAACAAAGCAAAAACTGAAGGAACAAAACAGCAGCAGACTCTCAGAACCCAAGAATGGAGTAACAGTCACCAAAGGGAAGGGAGGTTGGGTGGGAAGGGAGGGAGAAGGGGAATGAGGGGCATTACAATTAGCACACATACCGTGGGAGGGGCACGGGGAAGACAGTATAGCACATAGAAGACAAGTAGTGATTCTATAGCATCTTACTACACTGATGGACAGTGACTGTAATGGGGCATGTGGGGAGTGCATCAAAATAGGGGTCTGTATTCTAGATTCTTCAGGTATACATGCATGAATAGATTCATTCATAAAACATGTACTGTGTACTGTACTGTGTGCTAGGAATATAAATATAGTGTGTATATGGGAAATTTTAATGGCAGTATCATCCAATGGAAAGCAGTAGTGACTATTAATTTACTATTCCCTTTTCTAGAAATTTTAAAACCAGAATGTTAAATGGCAAGAAGACAAATTTAAATGGATCTTTCTTTTAGGAAACTGGAAAAAGTGCTGTTCCAAGGTGATGAAGTAAGACTGAATTCAACATTAAAGGGTGAAGGTTGTGGGAGCAGGACACTCAAAGAAAAGTATAGATCTCAAAATTCAGGACTAAATTTAAGAGTGCCTGAGGGGAACAGTTTGAGAGATTCCAGCAAGGCCTTCCTCCCCTTTACCAACTCCTATTGCTTAAACATTTCTTTCTCAGTCAGAACCTTTCATTCACTATTTAGCAACTTAACTTAGAATGCAGATACTTCTGTAAGAAAAGACATGGTTACTAACATCTGCCATGGAAAACAGTATTTATTAGGAAGGTCAGTGGATGTGTGAATGGAGAAAGGTACTATGGTAAGGCAAAAGGTGATAAAGAGAATAGGATGGAGGAAGCAGAGGCAAACTTGCTGATTACTTTACTGTTTGGCCTGAAGATAGAGACTCTTGGAAATTGCTAACATTAATTGAATATTTAGCAAGTCTGAGATCTTGCCCTGGGAAAAGCAGCTTATTTTATCCAAATACAGAAGTTATTTATTTGATCCCAAATGTCTATATACCAGTATCATATCTGATACCAATATAGAATTTATTGAACACTTTATACCTTCTCGTGTCCTCTGTCCAAGGTGCACTCTTTTATTCCCAATAGTGAAGGAAACTAAATCAGAATCAGAACGTTGCTCATTGAGGTAGAGCTACTGAGAGTAAAAGAGGACCTAAGATGATTTTGCATTATATTTAATTTTGTTAGAGGTAATAAACTTTATTGTAACCTAGAGTATAGGTTTTCAGTGGCCATATTATGTCTATCCAAGACAGGAACCCTACTGAAAGACAGGACTGGAGACACACTGAGAGTTATTTCCCCAGAACTACTTTACTTGGAATGCTAAATTCAGTTATTTCACTCACTTCCATTTTTCTGATAAATCTCCATTTTTTTAATAGTTCCTCCTACTTTGCAGTGATCCTGTTTTGAAAACATGCCCTCAGTGGCTTGAGAAGGCTGATTGAAAATTATTTGTTGTATCAGATAATTTGACACAAGCCCAATTTCTTCAGTCCAGATCTGAAGAAGTGGCAAACTTGGAGAGGTCTCAGCAATTAATGAAGTGCTCTAGAAGATAGCAAGCACTTATAACGTGATTTGGAGGAAGCAGGAGTACAAGAAAAGAGACTGTTCTTTCTGTGACCTATTTGTCTCATTAGTATTCAAAGGTCTATTAAAATGGCTACATGTCATTGTTATTCTATTTATCTCTAATACATAGGGTTTAAAGAAATATAGACTTCATAAGAGTTTGGTAGCTTCTTAAAAACCATAGTTTTATCCCCTTAATTTTATGTGCTTGTTCTCACTCCCCTTATCCTTTACACAAAGAGAAAGTGGAGATACATGTGCAATACTCCTGTTTGTACATACAAAACCATTCCCTACCTACATGGTCTCTATTCTTCTAATCAACACCACCACTACTGCCAGTTTACCAATCCCAGAGTTGGACGAAATAGTTCCTAACTACAGAATCAGGCCTAGTCTAAGCTCTCTGGCATCAACCCTGTTCCTAGGGAGTGACTATTTGTGGAACTCTAAATCAGCAGAACATTAGTTTATCATTAAATAAGTCTTTCTGCTCTTTCTATCTTGGTAGGAAATGTCATGGGGATTGTGCTCTTGCCCTATACTTCAATTTCTATTAACTCACAACTTCTTTTGATAGTCTTTCCAATTTTATAGACTAAATGTTTCCTTGTTCTCACCTTGGGTCAAGTTCTAGCCTGATATCCTGTAGTAAGATACTCTCTATTGGCCCTAAGTAGTATTGACTACTTGGATATACTGACTTATTTTCAAATAATCACTAACTGCTGAAACCTCTCCAGATTTGCTTCTGCTACAGTTCTAAGCTGTCCTGTTGTCAAATGATCTAACCACATAGACTTTACATATTATTTATACCAAGTATGGGTATTTTATAAGAAAGACAGGATCTAGGCTTTTACTCTAAGATATTTCAGAGTAAAGCCATTTGGCCAACTCACTATTCTGAGTCCTTCCAATTGTACAAGATTCTGTCAATTGGGTATAGAGGCATTATGGAATTATTACTAATTTTATTTGAAGTAATAAGACCATGCTGGCTATATATTTAAAAAAACACAAAGCCTTTATTAGTATAATCTGCAGACTGAGGTGTTATGGGGTAAATGACATGATATCTTATATTTAGACTCTTGGGGAAAACATAAAATGTGGGCAGGTGTGGGTGGGGTGAATATATGAAATAAAATTGAGAAAATAATAAAATTGTAACTAGGTGATGGATACATTTAAGTTTATTCTCTCTACTTTTGTATATATTTGAAATTTCCATTATAAAATGTTTTATAAAAACACATCCCCTTACTTTCCAAAACTATTAAACACATGCTTATGACTATATACATACATATGTATACATATATATTTAAAAGTTTAGAATTTGAATTCATTGTGACATGGATGAAAGAACATGGGCTTTAGTATTAGCTAGACATGGTTCCTAATCTGGGATTCAAAACTGTTAAATTGTGTGACATAGTTGTAAATGACTCATTCTCTTCAATATTTTATTTTTATTTTTAGCTATTCTTTCCTTTTTTATTGAAGCACAGTTAATATTATTTTGGCTTCAGATGTACAACATAATGATTCAACAATTGTATACATTATTAAATGCTCATCACAATACGTGTAGTTACCATCTGTCAACATACAAAGATATTACAGTACTATTAACTATATTCCCTATGCTGTGCTTTCACCCCATGACTAATTAATATTATAATTGGAAGTTTGTACCTCATTATCCCCATCACCTATTTCATTCATCCAAAAACTCCCCTTTACAGACCACCAGTCTGTTCTCTGTGTTTATGAGTCTATTTCTATTTTGTTAATTTGTCAATTTGTTTTGACTTTTAGAGTCCACATATGAGTGAAATTGTATGGTGTTTTTATTTGTTTGCATGGCTTATTTCACTTAACATGATACCTTTTAGGTCCAACAATGTCACAAATGGCAGCATTTATTTCTTTTTTATAGCTGAATAGTATTCCATTGTGTATATGTACCACTTCTTCATCCATTCATCTATTGATGGACACTTAGGTTGCTTCCATATATTGGCTATTGTAAATAGTGCAGTGATGAACATAGGGGTGCATATATCTTTTCAAATCAGGGATGTTCTTTTCTTCAGGTAAAGTCCTAGAAATAGTTATTGGGTCATATGATATTTATATTTTTAGTTTTTTGAAGATCCTCCATACTGATTTCCTTAGTGGCCCAACTAATTTACACTCCCAGCAACAGTTTAGGAGGACCCCTTTTTTCCACATCCTGGCCAACTCTTGTTATTTCTTGTCTTTTGGATAATGGCCATTCTGACTGGTGTGAGGTGATACCTTGTGGTTTTGATTTACATTTACCTGACAATTAGCACTGTGGAGCAACTTTTCATGTGCCTGTTGGCTATCTGTATTTCTTCTTAGAAAAATGCCTGTTTGGTTCTCTGTGCATTGTTTAATTGGCTTATTTGGTTTTTTTGGTGTTCAGTCTCATGAGTTCTTTATTTATGATGGTCGTTAACCCCTTAATGGATAAATCACTTATGCGTATATTACTCCCATACTGTAGGATGCTTTTTTGTTCCGATGAGGGTGTCCTTTGCTGTGCAGAAGATTTTGAGTTGGATGAAGTCTCATTTGTTCATTTTTTATTTTGTTTCCTTTGTCCAGGGAGACGTGTCAAGAAAAAACTGCTCAGGCTTATGTTCAAGAGATTTTTGTCTATGTTTTATCCTAAGAGTTTTATGGTTTCATGTCTAACATGTATATCTTTAATCCATTTCAAGTTTATTTTGTGTGTGGAGCTAGGCAGTAATCCAATTGCATTATTTTGCATGTAGCTTTCCACTTTTCCAAAAGCCATTTTTTGAAGAGATTATTTTCCCCCATTGTACATTCATGGCTCCTATATCATATATTAATAGACCCTGTATACATGGGTGACCTTCTGGGCTCTCTCTGGTCCACTGATCTATGGGTCTGTTCCTGTGCCAGTACCATACTGTTTTACTATAGTTTTGTAATATTACTATAGCTTTGTAATATAGCCCAAAGTCAGGGAGTTTAATAACCCCAACTTTGTTCTTCTCAAGATTGCTTTGGCTATGTGATGTCTTCTGTGGTTCCATAGGAATTTTAGGATTATTTGCTCCTCAAATTCATTGAAAATACCATTGGTATTTTCATAGAGATTGCATTGAATCTGTGAATTGTTGTGGGAAGGGTGGCCATTTTGACCATACTAATTCTTCATATCCATGAGCACAGGATAGATTTCTATTTATATGTGTCTCCTTCAATTTTTTTCATGAGTGTCTTCTATTTGTCATAGTACAGTTCTTTCATCTCCTTGGTTAGGTTTATTCCTAGGTATTTTATATTTTTGATGCTATTGTGCATGTAAATATTCTCCTGAATCTCTGTCTGCTAGTTCATTGTTAGTATCAGAGTGCAACAGATTTCTGTATATTGATGTTGTATCCTGCAATTGTACTGAATTCATTTATTAGTTCTAATAGTTTTTTGGTGGATTCTTTAGGGTTTCCTATATGTAGTATCATATCATCTTCAAATAGAGACAGTTTTACTTCTTCCCTACCAATCTGGATGCCATTTATCTCTTTTTCATGTCTGATTGCCAGGGCTAGGCCTTCCTGTAGGTTTAAGAAAAGTATGTTGAATAAAAGAGGTGAGAGTAGCATTTTTTTCTTGTTTCTCATCTTAGAGGAAGAGCTTAAAGCTTTTAGCTGTTAAGTATTATGGTGGCGGTGGGTTTGTCATATATGGTCTTTATTATGTTGATATATTTTCCCTCTATACCCATTTTGTTTAGAGTTTCTATCATTAATGGATATTGAATTTTGTCAAATTATTTTTCAGAATCTATTGAGATGATCATACAGTTTTTATCCTTTCTTTGTCAGTGTGGTGTATGATGTTGATTGATTTATGAGTATTGTAACACCCTTGCATCACTGGAATAAATCGCACTTGGCCACAATGAACAGTCTTTTTTTTAAAAGTATCATTGATATACAATTTTATGATGGCATCATATAAACAAAACTCTGGTTTCAACATTCACCCATATTTTCAAGTCCTCACCCACTATATTGCAGTCACTGTCTGTCAGCATAGTAAGATATAGAGTCATTCCTTGTCTTCTCCATACTGCATTGCCTTCCCTGTGACCTACCTATATAAAGACTGTGAATTACAGTGCCCCTTAATCCCCTTCTTCCTCCCCACCCACCCACTCCAACTCCTCCCTTTGGTTGCCACTAGTCTTTTCTCAGTGTCTGTGAATCTGTGTTATTTTGTTCCCTCAGACTTGATTTTGTTTTATATTCCACAAATGAGGGAAGTCATTTGGTATTTGTCTTTCTCCAACTTGCTTATTTCGTTGAGTATAATACCCTCTAGATACATCCATGTTGTTGCAAATGGGAAGACTTCTTTCTTTTCATGGAAGAATAATTTTCCATTTTGTATATGTATCACATCTTCTTCATCCATTCATCTATTGATGGACACTTAGGTTGCTTCCAAATCTTGGCTACTGTATATAGTGCTGTCATAAACACAGGGGTGCATATGTCCTTTTGAATCCGGGATCTTGTTTTCTTTGGATAAATTCCTAAGAGTGGAATTGCTGGGTCAAATGGTATTTCTATTTTTAGTTTCTTGAGGAACCTTCATACTTCTTTCCACAATGGTTTAACTAATTTACATTCCTACCAACAGTGTAGGAGGGTTCCCCTTTCTCTGCACCTTCACCAGCATTTGTTGTTTCTTGTCTTTTGGACATTGGACATCTTACCTGATGTGAGGTGATATCTCATTGTGGTTTTAGTTTGCATTTCCCTGAAGATTAGCAATGTGGAGCATCTTTTCTTATGCCTCTTGGCCATTTGTATTTCTTCTTTGGAGAAGTGTCAGTTCAGATCCTCTCCTCATTTTTAATTAGGTTATTTTTTCTGATATTGAGGCAGGTGAGTTCTTTATATATTTGGATTACATCCCTTTATTGCATAAATATTTTATGAATATATTCTCCCCTAGTCTAGGATATCTTTTTATTCTGCTGATGGCATCCTTTGCTGTACAGAAGCTTTTGGTTTAAGGTAGTCCCACTTGTTCATTATTTATTTTGATTCCCTTTCCCAAAGAGATGTGTTAATGAAAAAGTTGCTCATGTTCATTTTCAAGAGCTTTCCACCTATGTTTTCTCCTAAGAATTTTATGGTTTCATGACTTACATTCATGTCTTCAATCCATTTAGAGTTTAGTTTTGTATATGGACTTAAACAATAATCCAGTTTCAGTCTTTTACATGTGGCTGACCAGTTTTCACAGCACCAATTGTTGAAGAGGCTGTCTTTTCTCCATTGTATATTTATAGCTGCTTTATCATACATTAATTTATCATACATGTGTGGGTTTATATCTGGGCTCTCTACTTTGTTCCATTGATCTATGAGTCTATTCTTATTCCAGTCAAATTGTATGGATTACTGTAGCTTTGTAGTAGAGCTTGAAGTTAGGGAGTGTAAACCCCCACCTCTGTTCTTTCTCAGGGTTGCTTTGGCTATTTGGGGTCTACTGTGGTTCCATATGAATTTTAGAACTATTTTTTCTACTTCGTTGAAGAATGCTATTGGTATTTTGATAGGGATTGCATTGGATCTGTAGATTGTTTCAGGCAGGATGGACATTTTGTCAATATTAATTCATCCTATCCATGAGCACAGGATAGATTTCCATTTCTTGGTGTCTACTTTAATTTCTCTCACGACTGTCTTGTAGTTTTCAGAGTATAGGTCTTTCACCAAATTTGGTTATGTTTATTCATAGGTATTATACTCATTTTGATACAACTGCAAATGCACTTGTTTTCCCGATTTTTCTTTCGGTTAAGTCATTGTTAGTATATAGGAATGCAACTAATTTCTGTGGATTAATTTTGTATCCTGAAACTTTGCTGAATTCAGTTATTAGTTAGAATAGTTTTTGGCAGAGTCCTTAGGGTTTTCTATGTATAATATCATGTCATCTGCAAAGAGTGACAGTTTAACTTCCTCCTTAACAGTTTGGATTCCTTTTTTTTCTGTTGTCTCATTGCCATGGCTAGGACCTCCAGTAGTATGTTGACTAAAAGTGATGAGAGTGGGCATCCTTGTCTTGTCCCTGATCTTAGAGGAAAAGCTTTCAGCTTTTCACTATTAAGATTGATGTTGTCTGTGGGGTTTTTGTATATGGCTTTTATTCTGTTAAGGTATGTACCCTCTATACCATTTTGTTGAGAGTTTTTATCATGAATGGATGTTGAATTTTGTTAAATGCTTTTTCAGCATCTATGGAGATGATCATGTGATTTTTGTCCTTCTTTCTGTTGAAGCGGTGTATAATATTGATTGATTTTTGAATATTGTAACAACCTTGCATACCTGAAATAAATACTACTTGGTCATGATGGATTTTCTTTTTGATTTATTTCTGAATTGTTTGCTAATATTTTGTGGAGGATTTTCATATATATGTTCTTCAAGGATATTGGTCTGTAATTTTCTTTAATTGTGGTGTCTGTCTGGTTTTGGTATTAGAGTGATGCTGGCCTCATAGAATGAGTTTGGAAGTATTCCCCCTTTCTACTTTTTGGAAAACTTTAAGGATGGTGGGTATTAGGTCTTCACTAAATGTTTGGAAAAATACAGTGGTGAAGCCATTTGGTCCAGGAGTTTTGCTCTTAAGTGGCTTTTTGATTACCAATTTAATTTTGTTGCTGGTAATTTATCTGTTCAGATTCGCTGTTTCTTCCTGTGTTAGTCTTAGTAGGTTTTATTTTTCTAGAAAGTTGTTCATTTTTTCTAGGTTGTCCAATTCGTTGGCAAATAATTTTTCATAGTATTCTCTAATAATTCTTTTGTATTTCCCTGGTGTTTGTTGTGATTTTTCCTTTTTCATTTCTGATTTAGTTTATATGTGCACACTCTCTTTTTTTCTTGATGAGTCTGACTAGGGGGTTATCTATTTTGTTTATTTTCTCAATGAACCAGCTCCTGTTTTCGTTGGTTCTTTCTATTGTCTTATTCTTCTCAATTTCATTTATTTCTGCTCTGATCTTTACTATGTTCGTACTTCTACTGACTTTGGGCCTCATTGGCTCTTCTTTTTCTAGTTTCATTAATTGTGGGTTTAGACTGTTCATTACCGATTGTTCTTCTTTCTTGGGGTAAGCCTGTATTGCTATATACTTTCATCTTATAACTGCCTTCACTGTATATCACAGGTTTTGTGCTGTTAAATTGTTTTCATTTGTCTCCATATATTGCTTGATCTCTGTTTTAATTTGGTCATTGATCCATTGATTATTTAGGAGCATGGCATTAAGGCTCCATGTATTTGAAGGCTTTTAGTTTTCCTTGCATAATTTACTTTAAGTTTCATACCTTTGTTCTCTGAGAAGTGGATTGGTACAATTTCAATATTTTTTAATTTATTGAGGTTTTTTTATGACCTAGTATGTGACCTATTCTGGAAAATGTTCCATATCCACTTGAGAAGAATGTGTATCCTGCTGCTTTTGGGTGGAGTGTTCTGTAGACGTCTGTTAGGTCCATCCATTCTAGTGTATTGTTCAGTCCTTCTGTCTCCTTATTTTCTGTCTGCTTGATCTGCATATTGGTGTGAGTGGTGTGTTAGAGTCTCCTAAAATGAATGTGTTGCTTTCTATTTCCCCCTTTAATTCTGTTAGTACATGTTTTATATATTTAAGTGCTCCTATGTTGGGTGCATAGATATTTATAATGGCTATATCCTCTTGTTGGACTCACTCCTTTATTATTATGTAATGTCCTTCTTTGTCTCTTGTTACTTTGTTTTCTTGAAAGCTATTTTGTCTGATATAAATTCTAGTACTCCTGCTTTTTTCTCCCCATTATTTGCATGGAATACCTTTTTCTATCTGTTCACTTTTAGTCGTGTATGTGTTTGGGTCTGAAGTGAGTCTCTTGTAGGCAGTTTATAGATAGGTTTTTGTTGTCCATTCTGCCACTCTGTCTTTTGATTGGTGCATTCAGATCATTTACATTTAGGGTGATTATCCATAGATAAGTACTTATTTCCATTGTAGGCTTTACATCTGTGGTTACAGAAAGTTCAAGGATAGCTTCCTTATTGCCTGTCCAACTTAAACTGCTGATTACTCTGTTTCATGCCACTCCCTCTGGCCCATAAAGTTTCTGCTGAGAAACCTGCTGATAGCCTTCTGGGCTTTCCTTTGTACATGATCTTTTTTCTCTCTATGGCTGCTTTCAGTGCTCTTTCTTTGTCCTTGAAATTTGCCATTTTAATTATTATCTATCTTGGTGTTGTCTTCTTTGGATGAGAGATCTCTTTACTTCCATGACTTGAGTGTCTATTTCCTTCCCTAGACTGGGGATGTTTTCACCAATAATTTCCTCAAAGAGACTTTATATCCCTTTGTCTGTCTCTTCTTCTGGTACCTCTATGATGTGAATATTGTTTCATTTGGATTGGTCACACCGCTCTATTATTCTTTCATTTCTAGATTCCATTTTATTCCCTGTCTTCCTCAGTTTCTTTGTTTTCCTGTTCTCTACTTTCTATTTCACTTACCATCTTCTCTACATTATCTAATCTACCTTTAAATCCCTCCATTTTATGTTTAAGTTTAGATACTGTATTATTTATCTCTGAAGAGCTCTTTTTCAAGATTTCTATGTCTTTGTTGAAGTCTTCCCAGAGCTCTTGAATAGTTTCCTGTAAATCTGTGTGTTTGTGACTTTTATTTTAAAATCTTTATCAAGATGATTGGTGATTTCAGATTCACTTCACCCTGTTTCTGATGTTTCTTTTTCTATTTTTGTTTGGACTGAATTCCTCTGCCTCTTCACTTTTTTGTGTGTTTCCAGTGGAATAATAGATTTGTGTAGGAGGTACCCTTTTGTTCCCAGAAGCTCATTTTCCCGTGTCGGAGCCCCAGCTCTTGGCATGCTGCTGTATGGGCACCTTTCTGCCTTGCTTATAGTGATATGATTTCAGATGGGCTGTGCTAGCTGTCAGCTGATCTTGCAAGCAAGGAGAGTAATTTGGTTGCACTGCTGGAGCTTCCATTATTTGAGCTGCACTCCCTATGACCTGCCACAATGGCTGGGTTGCAGATACATGGTACTGGCACTTGCAGGGAGGAAAGAGGTCAGCTGAGATGTTTTCCTACCTTCCTATCTCTAATGCCTGCCTCCACTACCACATCAAGTGGACCATGAATGCAGGATGAGCCTCACTGCTGCAGACCTGGAGCTGCCCTGTGTGGAGCCACCCATCTGGCCAGTCTGCCATGATGGCAGAGGCAGCAGGCCATCAGGACTGGTGCCTGCTGAGAGGAAGGAGTAGCAGGCTGTGGACCACAGAGGAGAGCCTTGGATCTACTTTTCCAACCAGGGGCATGGAGCATCTGAAGCTCCTGAGACTTTCCAACATGTTGAGCTGAGTGGGCTGGGAAGATGTACACCTGCCCTTTCTCCTAAGCAGAGAGCTCTTTGTAATCTTTGCTGATATAGCACTCCTCTCACTGCTGGGTAGTCCTTCAAGCTGCCCACTTTTCTTTTGTCTCAAGGGACTGAATAGTGAATACCTGTTTTCCACAAGCAGCTGGAATATTAGTCTCTCCAAGTGTTCCACCAATCTTTGCTTTCAGGCTCCACTAATCTCCAGAGCACCATGTAATGTGGATTCATGTTCCCAGAGCAGATCTCTAGGTGTGGGTGTTTAGCAATCCTGGACTTCTACTCCCTCCCACTATGCCCCTCTTCCTCCCACTTGTGGTTTGGGATGGGGAAAGGGCTTAGGTCTTGCCAGATCACAGTTTTGCCCCTTTACTCTTTTTCTGTGAGGTCTTCTCTTCTTACCAGATGTAGGCAGTCTATTCTGCAGTCTTCAGGTCATTTTCAGGATTGGTTTTATTTGCCATATCTTTGTATTATGTGATTTTTGGAGGAGGTTTCTACCTTGCTTCTTACACAGCCATATTTTTCCCAGAATTCTTAACTCCTAATCAAAATATAATACCTAGAATAAGGGAGATACATAAGTATTTGATGAATTATGCAATGAATGAATGACAAAATTTATTGAGGGTTATTCATTGACTATTAGCAAGATTATGGAGTGCCTACTGTGTACCAAGCTTGGTTTGAAAAGAATTCTGCCTTGAATACCACTTCCCCACTTACTTGCTGGATGAACTTGAACAAATAATATGCCTTTGTAAAAATTCCTGTACAAAACATAGAGGCTCATATATTAGTATACAAAGCAAGCTCATATCCTGGTACCAGAGACAATGATATTGCAAATAGTGAGATCTGGAGCAGAAACATGCACTGGATGTAATTCTGAACACCAAATTTTAAGAGAAACCTTCCTAGACTGGATCATAATACTAGGGGCTAAAATTTTTGAGCATTTACTATGTGTCAGGCACTCTGCCAATGCAATATTTGTGTTATCTTCTTTAATCCTCACTGCAATGCTCCAAGTTAGGTAATGGCATTATATTATATTTATAATATGAGGAAACTGAGGTACATAGAGTAAGAACTGAGTAAAAATTAATTCTTATTATTAGTAGGAAGAAGCTTGAGTAAAATATTCAGGATGTTTAGATTTGAGCCTGAAGAGTTCAGCTGGTACTATAGGTGTCAGCCTTGTATTGATGAAAAATATGAATGTGTTACTCTAAAAACAGCTGAGAGCAATACATTGCCCCCACTATTCATCATTGGTTTAAAATGAGCTTGTCCAAGAGAAATATGACTCAGGATCATGTTCCTAGCTGCAGGTGGGAGCTTTAAACTCCTTTAAAGAAAAGTGTTTTGTGTTCTTCGTACACTGGTCATTACTGGCTTCTTTCCAACATAACTAGCAGAAAAGTAATAGGTTTTATTCATTTCCCGTTCTGAAACTCAATTTGTCCTTTACTGCCCTGTATCACTCCTTACCAGCAGCCTCTTCCTGGAGCACATCTGGCTGCTCCTACATTGATGAGCTCATAAAAGACCAACTCTGATGTTCTTGGTGAAGTTTCATTGCTGTCTTGGTGTTCTCAGGACTGAAGCTACAAATAGTGGAGCATGTAACTATAGATTTCATGGCTGCTTACAACATTCCACTTATGTATTTTTCATGAACACTTTAGTTAATGAAGATTACACCATCAACATTCATCTATACTTTTTGCTTGTTTCACACAGATTCCCTCCTAAGGATCGAGCAAGGACTCAGAAAACTTACTTTATTTTTCTAAGATGGAAATAGATATTATGGTAAGCCGAAGAAATTTTAACTAGTATTAGTGATAACTAATATCCATTGATTGCTTATAATGTACCAGGAACTAATTCAGTCATCTTTTTTGCTAGCGATAAGGTGCCATTGTTATCCCCATGTTATGACAAAATCAGCCAAGACATGATGAGGTTTGTAATTTGGGTAAGGTCACACAAATAAGAAAGGGGAGAACTGGGATTAAAGCTTCATATATTCTGACTTCAGGCCCAGTTTTATTACTATTAAACACTGTTTCTGAATCTTTGGCTGTAGTTTCAAGTTTTGAGGAAAGTTAACTCTAATCATGGGTTTGCTACTCCTTATTTATATGACTTTAATGAAGTCATTACAACTATTTGTGTTTCTATTTCTTCATCTTTAAAATGAACAGGTTGGATTAGGTGTTCCCAAATGTCTTTTAGGCTTTAATATTCTTGCTCGTATGCACACATGCACATGAAAAGTTTTCCTGTAGAGTAGTTCTTCATTTGCGTAGTAATTATCACAAGCCCAAAGTACTGGCATCACTTTCTAATAATTAAATCCTATATGAATACCTATATATCATCCTACCCCTTTTCATATGCATAACTCATTATAAAGGGACAAGTAAACAATAGTGTTTTGTAGCTGTTGTGTCCTATTTCTATTTGTATTATTTTAAGAACCCTTCTGATAGAAATCATCATAGTTCAAACATTCTTATTATAGGCCATTCACAATACTACCTCTCTCATACCCTATTCTCAAAGACACAAACACAAATATTTGTTCTGCCATGAAAAAGATGGAAAATAATTGAATGATCTCTAGTGATAAGTATCTATCTTACTTTTGGTCTAAGGCCTAGCCCAGTTATTTCTGGCCATCTGCCCTTCTTTCTCACAGATGGTAGGTATGACTAATAAGACAGAAAAACATTATGGCCCCAAGGTCCTGTTTCCAACTAGGAGAATCTTAGTGACCAGCCTGATGAAGTTTTGTTTATATCTAGTCAGTTAGAGGGTATTCCTTAATTTCAATTTACATAAATAAGAGTTGATGTTTATGTTTGACATATGGATGATCTAACAACTGTCACACCTTAAGAATACTCTGTATATATTCACATATGTGTGTGTATGTATGAAATTTAGTTGATTTTTAACCAAGTGGCTCTCAGGATAAATCTCAGTTTTGCCAAGTCCCAGTTCAGCAGGATGTTTACAACATGAACAAACCATTTACTTACAAAGAGAAAGAATTGATAGAAAACATTTGCAAGGACAATGCTTTAAGTGAAAGCAATAATTATTTTTAAATAAAACATTCATTAAGAGTGATTTTTCACTTTATCACTGGCATTTTAAAAACCAAATATGGTGTTTTAGTTTTTCCATCTCTGTTTCCTATCCAGTTCATGGAGAATAAAACCAATGTACCTTAAAGATTTAATGTAGTAGCTTGATAGAATTTGAAAATCCTGAAAGATATAATTAATGTATCTAAATAATACATAATATTCATAACACTGCCATTTGTCATAGGCATGAACTTAGGACAGGTAATTTACCTTTCTAGGCCTCAATTCCCATCTAAATAAATGATAGAAATTGTTTTTTCATGGGACTAGGAAAGCAATATGAAAAGAATAGCAATTATTTTTTCTTGTTTGAGATTTTTTAAATTTTTCCCTATGAAAATCTTTTAATTATGTTATCTGAGCAGCATGTGATGTCAAGACAGGAAGAAGAGCAAGTACATAGTAAGACATGGCTAACAGGTTGTGAGTAAATAAAGAGTTCACATGTTTTTCATGCTTTACCAGGTACCAGACAGCTCTAGGCTACCTCCTTCTTTGCCTCCTCCTCAAACTCACCCTCTTTCTTGGCCATGGCATCCTCGTACTGCTGTTACTCAGACACCAGGTTGTTTATGTTGCTCTCAGCCTCAATGAACTCCATCTTTTCCAAAGTATATACACAGGAAATCATGTGACACTTCCGGTAATGATGGGTAGATAGATATAGATGATAGATAGATATATGGATTGATAGTTGGTAGATGATAGATATTATGTGATAGATATTATGACCCTATTTTATCCATACAACAATCCTACAAGGTAGGTATTAGCATTCCCATTTTACAGTTGACTAGACAAATGTTTAAAAAGATTAGATGAGATTAGGTGAAGATGGTGGAAAAGGAAGTCACTGTAATAACATCCTCCCATGTACACACTGAAGCAGCAACTACATCTAATATAACTAACTGTAAAAATGAACTCAAGACTGACAGAACAGACCTTCCATAGCTAATGAAAAAGAAAAGGCCATGTTAAGAAGGGTAGAGGGACAGATCCATGATCCATCGGGATCCAAACCCTTCTCCAATGCCAACTCATAAGTGGGAGGGAGGGAGGAATGGAGTGGGGATAAAATCCCCCAGAGCCCTATACATATAGCCTTGTACATCTGCATGGAGAAGAAAGGCCCCCAAAATTTTTGCCTTTGAAATCAGTTAAGATTAATGCTTGGGAGAGCTGGAGAGCTTTGGGAGCCAAGTCTCTACTCGTGGAAGAATGGTGTGCTGTGTTGAGCAGTATGAGATCTAAGACAGAAGCATCAGTTTGAAAGGAGATTTATTGATTAACTTTACAAAGTGTGCTGGAGGGATGGGGGTCTGTGGGAGCATTCTACAGGGTAGGAGGACCTGGTGGATGCCTTTTATCAGCCCTCATTCAGCCTAACTGTCTAGACATTGCAGTAGCCAGTTCTGACACTCTACTTACATCTATTGTACCATAGCCATTCGCTCCACCCCTATCATTCTCTATGGGACTTACCCCAGCCAAAATGCCCAGTCTAATAGGCACCCCAACACAGTGACTAACAACTTGAGAAAGGATCTAGCTCCACCCATAAGTACACTCGCAGTAGTATCATCAGTTACTGCTGGTGTCCAGGTTGACAGCTGATCCAACTCACCAGTGCACATGCTAAAGCTGTATTGAGGCTTTCAGTTAGCTGAACCTGGAGTGACCACTGCAAGCCAGTGTAGCTTCAGTAGCCAACTGGCATGGCTGGCAACCAGGCTGAGGGCTGGTTCCACCCACTACCCGCTTGCAACAATTATGGCTCAGCCACAATAGAAGGGTATACACAGTCCACAGAGCACACCCTTTGAGTTCCTGGCTTTAGTGACCAGAGGGTATTGTGCTTTGGGCCAGAGTACTTCTAGTACATAAGGCCACTGCTCCCAGGGCAATGACACACAGCTGACCTAATTAATTCATAGAAACAAATGCAGAAAGCCATGTAAAATGAGACCGAGGAATATGTTCCAAACAAAAGAATATAACAAAACACCAGAGAAATCGCTAATCGAAATAACAATATACCTGAATTCAAAATAGTGGTCATAAAGATGCTTACCAAACTGGAGAAAAGAGTGAATGAACTTAGGGAGGACTTCAGCAAGGGGCAGGAAATGTAGAAAAAAAGTCAGAGTTGAAGTACAGTAACTGAAAAATGAATCAGCAATACAGAATACAGCTTCGTGGAAAGCAACCACACTGAGCAATGAAAATAGAAAATAATTTTTTAAATGACAAAATGCTAAGAGATCTCTGTAACATCTTCAAATGAAACATTTGCATACCAGGGTCCCAGAAGGAGAGAGAAAGGGACAGAAAAGCTATTTGAATAAATGATAGCTGAAAACTTCCCTAACCTGGGGAAAGAAACAGACATCCATGTCCAGGGAACAAAGAGAACCCAAACAAAATGAAGTCAAGGAGATCCATATACCAAGACACAGTAATAAAAATAGCAAAGATTAAAAATAGAGAATCTTAAAACAATAAAGAAAAAATAAAATGAGGGAACTCTCATAAGGCTGTCAGCAGATTTTTCAACAGATACTTTACATGCCAGAAAGGCATAGCATGGTATAGTCGAAGTGTTACATAAAGAAACAAACCTACAATCAGGAATACTCCACCAGCAAGGTTATCATTCAGAATTGAAGGAAAGATAAAAACTTTCCCAGATAAATAAATATCAAAGAGTTCATCACCACTAAAACAGTCTTAAAAGAAATGTTGAAGGGACTTTTTTAAGAGGAAAAGAAAAGGCCATACCTAGATGTAAGAAAATTAGGAAAGGGAAAAATTTCCCAGGAAAAGCAAATATACAGTAAAGGTAGCAGAACAATCATTTACAAAGCTAGTATGAAGTTCAAAAGACAAAAGCAATAAAACCAATTACATACACAAAAAACAGTTAAAGGATACACAAAATAAAAATATGTAAATTAGTACTCATATACATAAAACATGGAGAAGATAATAATGAAAAAGTAGTGCTTTTAAACTGTGTTAAAACTTAAGCAACCATCAAGCTAATTTAGACTGTTATGTATAAAGGATGCTACATATGAAACTCAAGGTAACCACAATCCAAAAACCTGTAATACATACACAAAAAATAATGAGAAAGAAATCCAAGTACAGCACAAAGAAAGTTATTGAATCACAATGCAGGAAGTAAGATAAGAGGAAAGGAACAAAGAATACTACAAAAACAACCTAAAAACACTTAACAAAATGGCAATAATACATACCTATCAATAATTACCTTAAATGTAAATGGAATAAATGTTACAATGAAAAACATAAAGTGCTAAATGGATAAATAAACAAGTTCTAAAGACACATATAGAATGAAAGGGAAGGGATGAAAAAAAAATATTCTATACAAATCAAAATTAAAAAATGCCAGAACAGCAATACTTGTATCAAACTTAATAGATTTCAAGAGTGTAACAAGATATGAAGGGCACTACATAATGATTAAGGGATCAATGCAAGAGAATATAACTGTAAATATATATGAAACAAACATAGGGGTATTTAAATTTATAAAGCAACTACTAACAGGCATCAAGAGAGAAATTGAAAGTAATTTAATAATATTAGGGGAACTTATCATCCCATTTACATCAATGGATAAATCATCCAGGCAGAAAATCAGTAAGGAAACAATGGCATTGATGAAACAGGTGGATTTAACAGATATATATAGAACCTTCCCTCTAAAAAGCAGAATACATATCCTTTTCAAGTGCACATGGAATATTCTCTAGGACATATCACGCGTTAGATCACAAAAGAACTCTCAATAATAAATTTAAGAAGACTAAAATTTTATCAAGCATCTTTTCTGACCACAGAAGTATGAAACTAGAAATCAATCACAAGATAAAAACTGGAAAAAAAACCCCACAAACTCAAGGAGACTAAATAATGTATCGCTAAACAACTAATGGGTCAATGAAAAAATCAAGGAGGATATAAAAACTATATGGAGACAAATGAAAACAAACAAGTTTCAAAATCTGTAGGATGCAGCACAAGCAGTTCTCGGAGAATTTTATAGTGATACAGGGTTAACTCAAGCATAAGAACAACCTCAAATAAACAATCTAACCTTACCCCAAAAGGGATTAGAAAAAGGACAATGTCAAAAGTGAATAGAAGGAGGGACTTAATAAAAATCAGAGCAGAAAAAATGAAAGATGAACAAAATTGACAATCCTTTAGACAGATTCATGAGGAAACAAAAGAGGACTCAAATAAAAACAAAACTGACAGAAGTTACAAACAATGCCACAGAAATTCAAATGATTATAAGAATTCCATGAAAACTTATATGCCAACAAAATGGACAACCTAGAAAAAGTTGATACATCCCTAGAAACACAATTTTCCAAAAATGAACCAGGAAAAAAACAAAATCTGAAAATACCAGTTACTAGCAAAAAACTTGAATCAGTAATCAAAAAAACTCCCAAAAACAAAAGTCCAGGAACAGATGGCTTCACAGAAATCTATGAAACATGTAAAGAAGAGATAATATCTATTCTTAAAGAATTCCAAAAAGTAGATTTTATCAATCACTGAGGTGGTTCTGGTAACCAGGAAATTTTGTTACAGAATCAATGTCCTTATCCTGGAAGATAAACTTTCCTGTCGAGATAGAATAAAAACAATCACACACCTGTCAACCAAGGAAAGTAAAGTATTGATTCCATAACCTCATCACTCACCACATTCTAGTTTCCCTATCCCTCTACCCAGAACACCGTGCACATGATAGACCAAGGGCAGCTGAAAAGCTAGTACAGCTGCTCTTTGTGAAAATGTGGGAGGCTCTGAGAAAAACCTTTAGATTGCCTTTTTAAAAATGTATGCCTTGGGTCCACTCCCAGTGGATGCAGCAGGTCAACTGGATGTCCTTGGGCATGATGGTGACACTCCTGGCATGGATGGCACACAGGTTTGTGTCTTCAGACAGCCCCACCAGGTGGGCCTCACTCACCTCATGCAGCACCATCACAGTGGATCTTTGGAGGTGCAGGTCCATCTTCAGGTCCTGCACTGTCTCCCACACCAGCCTCTGTGCCCCGGCCTGCGGGACAAACGTGGGGTGTCACCGGAGACGCCTGCAGAAATGAAACAAGCAAGGGACACAAAGAACGACCAGCAAGACAGGATGTCTGATCAAGCTGGCACAGTTTACTATTTGCAGGCTCAATTTATACAGGTTAGCAAGGAAGGGGTGGGTCAGAAGATAATTGGACCTTAGGTGTAGCCGGCGGGAAGGTGTAGAGGGGTGATTGGGCCTTGGCTGGCACCGGCAGGAGCAGAGGACCCGGAAGAGAAGCGGGGAGTTCGCCATCTTGTGGGCGGGGGCCCTTGGGAGGGAGGTTTTAAGGGTGGGGCCTTCCCCTGGGGCAGAGGATGTTCTTGAGAAGCAGGGTGTTGGCAGGGTTAGAAGGCCAGTGGAAAGAACAGAGGAGGAAACGTTGCTTAGCAATCTGACTGCAAGATCTATATTGATTTGGCTAGGAGAGCAGCTTTGCTTTTTCTAGGATACTGCAGAAATGATTGCTGTTGTCTTAACTTACATAACTGGCATTGCTTAAAGTCCATAGGCTCGCTCCCAACACCTCTGGATAGAAAGCTTGGGGACAGGTGGCTCAGTGGACCACTTGTGGCACTGGATCTCCCACAGGCAGGGTGCCCAGCCACTGGCAGTACAGCTTCTTGATGCTGCCCATGGCCATTGGGTTCTTGTGGGCCACGCTGGTGGCTGGCTGCTTCCACCAGGCCTTTACCACTGGTGGACTTGCAGGCAGTCTGCTTTTTCTGAGACATAATAGTTCACCTTTTATTCAGAGAACAGTAAGAAATCTTATTTACAGACATAGATTTGTCTTGATTGGGCCAGAAAAGCTAGGAATTTCCAAGCATTGTGATTTCATTGGCTAGAATTCAATGTTACCTACTGGGCCAATAGATTATGCTAATATTCTGTTCCCTTATTACTTCCCCTTTCTTGTACTTTTCTATAAACTAATGGATCACAGGTGTTTTGGAATTAAATCTTTCATTTAAATTGGTGTAACATTTGTAAAAGCAATTTATAAAGCATTTTGCATGCTTGAGATTGTATTCTAACAGGTTCTTTTGAAATACAAGTATGCCTTCCCATCAGCTAGGTTTCAATATATATTTCCAGTTACAAGTTACTATAACTCCTTTCCATAGTTGACACTTAATGGGTGACACTGTGCTAAGCACCATTAGATGCATTACACTGTGACTTAGGTTCAACAAAACAATATGTAGTTTAAGGAACCAATAATTGAACTTAGGTTGTCCTGAACTTCCCCAAAGTCATGTGCTGATCAGTACCAACTTGCAGAGTAGATCCTTCTTCCCTTCTTTAACCTATTCCCCCTGGAATGCAGATCTCTCCTCCTCAATCCATCAGTGGCTAGTTAGGTCCTATAAATTAAATGTTTCTAAATTAAGAAAAATAGCACCTGAAAATTATTTTCTCCTTTACAGTGGTGAATAGTTTCAAAAATAGTCAATTTGCTTATCAGTCAGATTAAAAGTAAAACTTTCAAAGTAAATAGATTATTCATTGATGACTGAGTTGCTAGCATGTTTTCTCCAATAAAGTGTTGTCTAATGATTAGAGCTTTCATATCTTTATTCTCTATAAGGAAATGAAAAACCCTTTGCCTTTTAGTTATTTCATATGTTCTGAAGTACTGCTCAGAAAACCGAATGTCATAAAACAATAGTTATGTAAGGTTACCAATGTTTAAAACTGTAATAGTTAATATAAAATTTTAATCATATGATTGTTTTACTGAAAACTCATTGCATTCAAACAGTGTAAAATCTCAAACCTGTGAACAAAAGCAAGCTCCAGAAGCTTAACACTTACCTTGACAGTGTCAATATGAATGATCATCTGCTTGCTCAAGTCAAAATAAAACAAAAATGGTTTTGAGAGAATTTTCTGTGCACTAAACACAATGTAGAAATTTGTTATCTAACTTTAAGAGTCCCCTTGGGCATAGGCAATCTCCTGATTTAAGGAGACTTAAAATGTACAGAAGTGTAACTGATGGGAACAACTATTACCCTTTCCTTTGGTAGTTTTGCAATAATAATAGTGCCTTACATACATAGAGCATCACTCGGTACTCAGTATTTAAAAATTCTATTACATACATGATCTCACTTAATCCCAACTCTGTGAAATAGATGTTATTTTCCACATTTTACAGAAAAAGAAACTGACTGTCAGATAAATTATGGCCTGTCTCAAATAAGTAACAAGACCTGCCGGATATTCTAAGGCAAAAGAATGAAATTTTAAAGGATTTCCCATTTTATCAGCTTAATAATTGTGGCTTAATAAATTGTATAACAATTTCTACTTCTCAATAAACAGAAATGCCAATTAAAGTATTAATTCCAGCACAACAAATCAAATAAGTTAATCAGACCAGTAAACTTTCAAGATTTCTCAGAATATAACAATCTGTGATGTATGGTTGCCTTAGAAGTCACCTTTAATGTTTATATTCACATTCATATTAGTCTCAACATTGGATAATAGACTGATATTCCTGTGAATGTTCTTAATACACCACTTTAAAGAAGCAAGTTTATAATGCAAAGACTTATGCTTTGCTGGAGTTGTGAGGAAAAGGGTATATGTTTCCCTTTTATTGTAATAAGAATCTGCAGTTTCAACACTGAGTACTGAAACTTCATTATTTAGTACTCGGAGGGGAGGGTAACTGGCATGAGAAACTTAAATGTTGCCATAGGAAATAAGAAAGTGTTAATAAGTGAGTTAATAGGCATGTAATTCTTTATATGTGCATGTGTTTGTTTTTAATACTAAAGTAATAGACTAAATTAAAATGTTCCAAAAAAAAAAGAAAATTCCAAAAAAATAAAAGAGGAAGGAATGCCTCCAAACTCATTCTCTTTTTTTTTTGGTATCATTAATCTACAATTACATGAAGGACATTATGTTTACTAGGCTCGCCCGTTCACCAAGTCCCCCCCACATCCCCGTTCACAGTCACTGTCCATCAACATAGTAAGATGCTTTAAAATCACTACTTCTCTTCTCTGTGTTGCACAGCCCTCCCCGTGCCCCGCCACACTATACAAGCTAATCGTAATGCCCCCTTTCTTTTTTTCCACCCTTATCCCTCCCTTCCCAACCGTCCTCCCCAGTCCCTTTCTCTTTGGTAACTATTAGTCCATTCTTGGGTTCTGTGCTTCTGCTGCTGTTTTGTTCCTTCAGTTTTCTTTATTTCTTATACTCCACATATGAGTGAAATCATTTGGTACTTGTCTTTCTCTGCCTAGCTTATTTCACTGAGAATAATACCCTCTAGCTCCATCCATGTTGTTGCGAATGGTAGGATTTGTATTTTTCTTATGGCTGAGTAATATTCCATTGTGTATATGTACCACATCTTCTTTATCCATTCATCTACTGATGGACATTTAGGTTGCTTCTATATCTTGGCTATTGAAAATAGTGCAGCGATAAACATAGGGGTGCATCTGCCTTTTTCAAACTGGAGTTCTGCATTCTTGGGGTAAATTCCTAGAAGTGGAATTCCTGGGTCAAATGGTATTTCTATTTTGAGCATTTTGAGGAACCTCCATACTGCTTTCCACAATGGTTGAACTAATTTACATTCCCACCAGCAGTGTAGGAGGGTTCCCCTTTCTCCACAACCTTGCCAACATTTGTTGTTCTCTGTCTTTTGGACAGTTGCCATCCTTACTGGTGTGAGGTGATATCTCATTGTGGTTTTAATTTACATTTCTCTGATGACAAGCAATGTGCAGCATTTTTTCATGTGTCTGTTGGCGATCTGAATTTCTTCTTTAGATAACTGTCTATTCAGCTCCTCTGCCCATTTTTTAATTGGATTATTTGCTTTTTGTTTGTTGAGGTGTGTGATCTCTTTATATATTTTGGATGTCAACCCTTTATCGGATCGGTCATTTACAAATATATTATCCCATACTGTAGGATAACTTTTTGTTCTATTGATGGTGTCCTTTGCTGTACAGAAGCTTTTCAGCTTGATGAAGTACCATTTGCTCATTTTTGTGTTTGTTTCCTTGCCCGGGGAGATATGTTCAAGAAGAGGTCACTCACGTTTATGTCTAAGAGATTTTTGCCTATGTTTTTTTCTAAGAGTTTTATGGTTTCATGATTTACATTCAAGTCTTTGATCCATTTCGAATTTACATTCGTGTATGGGGTTAGACAGTGATCCAGTTTCATTCTCTTACATGTAGCTGTCCAGTTTGGCCAGCACCATCTGTTGAAGAGACTGTCATTTCCCCATTGTATGTCCATGGCCCCTTTATTGAATATTAGTTGACCATATATGTTTGGGTTGATGTTTGGAGTCTCTATTCTGTTCCATTGGTCTGTGGCTCTGTTCTTGTGCCAGTACCAAATTGTCTTGATTACTGTGGCTTTGTAGAAGAGCTTGAAGTTTGGGAGTGAGATCCCACCCACTTTATTCTTCCTTCTCAGGATTGCTTTAGCTATTCGGGGTCTTTGGTGTTTCCATATAAATTTTTGAACTGTTTGTTCCAGTTCATTGAAGAATGCTGTTGGTAGTTTGACAGGGATTGCATTGAATCTGTATATTGCTTTGGGAAGGATGGCCATTTTGACGATATTAATTGTTCCTAGCCAGGAGCATGGGATGAGTTTCCATTTGTTAGTGACCTCTTTAATTTCTGTTAAGAGTGTCTTATAGTTTTCAGGGTATAGGTCTTTAACTTCCTTGGTTAGGTTTATTCCTAGGTATTTTATTCTTTTTGATGCTTTTGTGAATGGAATTGTGTTCCTGATTTCTCTTTCTATTATTTTATTGTTAGTTTATAGGAAAGTCACAGATTTCTGTGTGTTAATTTTGTATCCTGCAACTTTGCTCTATTCCTGTATTAGCTCTAGTAGTTTCAGAGTGGAGTCTTTAGGCTTTTTTATGTACAATATCATGTCATATGCAAATAGTGACAGTTTGACTTCTTCTTTATCAATCTGGATTCCTTGTATTTCTTTGTTTTGTCTAATTGTCGTGACTAGGACCTCCAGTACTAGGTTGAATAACAGTGGGGATAGTGGGCATACCTGTCTTGTTCCCGATCACAGAGGAAAAGCGTTCAGCTTCTCGCTGTTCAGTATGATGTTGGGTGTGGGTTTATCATATATGTCCTTTATTATGTTGAGGTACTTGCCCTCTATACCCATTTTGTTGAGAGTTTTTATCATGAATGGAGTTGAATTTTATCGAATGCTTTTTCAGCATCTATGGAGATGATCATGTGGTTTTTGTCTTTCTTTTTGTTGATGTGGTGGATGATGTTGACGGATTTTCGAACATTGTACAACCCTTGCATCCCTGGGATGAATCCCCCTTGGTCATGGTGTATGATCCTTTTGATGTATTTTTGAATTCGGTTTGCTAATATTTTGTTGAGTATTTTTGCATCTACGTTCATCAGGGATATTGGTCTGTAGTGTTCTTTTTTGGTGGGGTCTTTGCCTGGTTTTGGTTTTAGGGTGATGTTGGCTTCATAGAATGAGTTTGGGAGTATTCACTCCTCTTCTATTTTTTGGAAAACTTTAAGGAGAATGGGTATTATATCTTCTCTGTATGCCTGACAAAATTCTGAGGTAAATCCATCTGGCCCGGGGGGTTTGTTCTTTGGTAGCTTTTTGATTACTGCTTCAATTTTGTTGCTGGTAATTGGTCTGTTTAGATTTTCTCTTTCTTTCTGGGTCAATCTTGGAAGGTTGTATTTTTCTGGGAAGCTGTCCATTTCTCCTAGGTTTCCCACCTTGTTAGCATATAGGTTTTCATAGTACTCTCTAATAATTCTTTGTATTTCTGTGGGGTCCGTCGTGATTTTTCCTTTCTCATTTCTGATTCTGTTGATTTGTGTTGACTCTCTTTTCCTCTTAATAAGTCTGGCTAGAGGCTTATCTATTTTGTTTATTTTCTCGAAGAACCAGCTCTTGGTTTCATTGAAATTTGCTATTGTTTTTTCTTCTCGATTTTATTTATTTCTTCTCTGATCTTTATTATGTCCCTCCTTCTGCTGACCTTTGGCCTCATTTGTTCTTCTTTTTCCAATTTTGATAATTGTGACATTAGACCATTCATTTGGGCTTGTTCTTCCTTTTTTAAATATGCTTGGATTGCTATATACTTTCCTCTTAAGACTGCTTTTGCTGTGTCCCACAGAAGTTGGGGCTTAGTGTTGTTGTTGTCATTTGTTTCCATATATTGCTGGATCTCCATTTTGATTTGGTCATTGATCCATTGATTATTTAGGAGCGTGTTGTTAAGCTTCCATATGTTTGTGAGCCTTTTTGCTTTCTTTGTACAGTTTATTTCTAGTTTTATGCCTTTGTGGTCTGAAAAGTTGGTTGGTAGGATTTCAATCATTTGGAATTTACTGAGGCTCTTTTTGTGGCCTAGTTTGTGGTCTATTCTGGAGAATGTTCCATGTGCACTTGAGAAGAATGTGTATCCTGTTGCTTTTGGATGTAGAGTTCTGTAGACATCTGTTAGGTCCATCTGTTCTAGTGTGTTGTTCAGTGCCTCTGTGTCCTTACTTGTTTTCTATGCAGTGGATCTGTCCTTTGGAGTGAGTGGCGTGTTGAAGTCTCCCAGAATGAATGTATTCCATTCTATTTCCTCCTTTAATTCTGTTAGTATTTGTTTCACATATGTTGGTGCTCCTCTATTGGGTGCATATATATTTATAATGGTTATATCCTCTTGTTGGACTGGGCCCTTAATCATTATGTACTGTCCTTCTTTATCTTTTGTTGGTTTCTTTATTTTGAAGTCTATTTTGTCTGATACTAGTATTGCAACACCTGCTTTTTTCTCTCTGTTGTTTGCATGAAATATCATTTTCCATCCCTTGACTTTAAGTCTGTGCATGTCTTTGGGTTTGAGGTGAGTCTCTTGTAAGCAGCATATGGATCGATCTTTCTTTTTTATCCATTTTATCACTCTGTGTCTTTTGATTGTTTCATTCAGTCCATTTACATTTAGGGTGATTATTGAAAAGTATATACTTATTTCCATTGCAGGCTTTAAGTTTGTGGTTACCAAATATTCAAGGTTAGCTTCTTTACTATCTTACTGTCTAACTTAACTCGCTTACTGACCTATTATAAATACGGTCTGACGATTCTTTATTTCTCTCCCTTCTTATTCCTTCTCCTCCCTTCTTCATATGTTGGGTGTTTTGCTCTGTGCTCTTTTTAGGAGTGCTCCCATCTAGAGCAGTCCCTGTAGGATGCCCTGTAGAGGTGGTTTGTGGGAGGCAAATTCCCTCAACTTTTGCTTGTCTGGGAATTTTTAAATCCCTCCTTCATATTTAAATGATAATTGTGCTGGATACAGTATTCTTGGTTTAAGGCCCTTCTGTTTCATTGCATTAAGTATATCATGCCATTCTCTTCTAGCCTGTAGGGTTTCTGTTGAGAAGTCTGATGATAGCCTGATGGGTTTCCTTTGTAGGTGACCTGTTTTTGTGTCTCTGGCTGCATTTAATACTTCGTCCTTGTCTTTGATCTTTGCCATTTTAATTATTATGTGTCTTGGTGTTGCCCTCCTTGGATCCCTTATCATGGGAGTTCTGTGTACCTCTGTGGTCTGAGAGGCCATTTCTTCCCCTCGTTTGGGGAAGTTTTCAGCAATTATTTCTTCAAAGACACTTTCTATCCCTTTTTCTCTCTCTTCTTCTGATATCCCTATAATGCGGATATTGTTCTGTTTTGATTGATCACACAGTTCTCTTAAAATTCTTTCATTCCTGGAGATCCTTTTATTTCTCTCTGCATCAGCTTATTGCAATTCTGTTCTCTGTTTTCTAGTCCATTAATGGTCTCTTGCATCTCGTCCATTCTGTTTTGAAGTCCTTCCAGAGCTTATTTTATTTCTGCATGCTCCCTCATTAGTTCTTGCATATTTCTCTGCAAGTCCATCAACATGGTTGTGACTTTTGTTTTGAATTATTTTTTGGGAAGACTGGTTAAATCTACCTCCCTAGGTTCCTTCTCAGAGGAAGATGTAGAAGATTTTGAAGCTCTCTGGGTTAATCTTGTCTGGATCAAAGTTTTTTGCCTTTTCATGTTGATAGGTGCAGTGAAGTGCTATTGACTTGTCTATCAGCTGGGAGAGTCAAGACTCTTTCCACTTGGCTCCTGGCCTTTCTTTACTGGGACAACTGCGACCCCTAGTGGCTTGTGTTGGGCAATTGCGTGTAGACTGGGTTTCTGTACCTTGCCTAGCCAGTATTGAGGAAGCTCCCTTGCTGTGGGCGTGGCCAGCTTCAGGCTGCTACTCTGCTATGGCGGGGCCCTGGAGGGATAATGGACAGGGGGCGCTGTTTGGCTGTTTACCTCCATGAGGGTTCTCAGAGCTATTGCCCTGGGGGTTAGTGTGCCCGGAGTTCCCTGGAATTTCCAGCTGCTAGACTGTGACCCGTTATGCTTCTGTCCAGCGGTGGGGTCCCTGTCCCTTTAAGACTTTCAAAGAGCACTCGCTTTTCTTTGTCACAGGGGCGCCAGCTTCGGGACCTGCTCAAAGGTCTTACTGTCCTGTTTCCCTATTGTCCAGCACTCCACACATGCACTGTGTGTGCACTCTGGTGCGGATGGCTGGGGCTGGGTGTTTAGCAGTCCTGGGAACCCTCTTTCTCCCCGCTCTGACTCCTCTCCTCCTGCCAGGAGCTGGGGTGAGGGACCTCGGGTCCCGCCGGGCTGGGGCTTGTATCTTACCCCTTTCACCAGGCGCTGGGTTATCACAGGTGTAGATGTAGTCTGGCTGTTGTCCTGTGTTTTCTGGTCTCTCTTTTAGGATTAGTTGTATTAGTTGTATTTTCAATAATATATGTGTTTTTGGGAGGATATTCCCACTGTCCTACTCACGCTGCCATCTTGGCTCTGCCCCCAAACTCATTCTACAAAGCCAGAGTTACCCTATTACCAAAGAAAGAAAAATATATTATAAAAGAAGAAAATTACAGGCCAATATCACTGATAAACATGAATGGAAAAATCCTCAACAAAATTTTACTAACTGACTTTAAATTACATTAAAAGGAGGAAATCTGTGGAAAAGATGGTGGAGTAGGAAGGAAAGACAGAAACCTTCTTTCATTTCCACACCAAGGAAGCAACTACAGCAAATAAAACTAAACCTAAAAATATCCTGAAGATAGCAGAAGAGATCATATACACCTTGTGAAGAAGAGAAGACCATAGTGGGAAGGATAAAGTGACAAACCCATGATCAATTGGGATGCCATCCCTCCCCAAAATACATCCCACAAGCAGGAGAGAAAGGAAGGAGTAAGGAGGGAATGAGCACTCAGAAATCCTACACATCTGGCTCTGGAGATGTACTCCATGAAAATGAGTCCACATTACATTGGGCTATTGTGATTAACAGGCCTGGACACCAGGGAGAAGTAAAGCACTCTGGGAGGCTGAGACTCCTGTTGCTTGTGGAAGACAGGAACTCTCACTCAGTCCTTTTGAGGCTGAAACAGAAGAGGGAGTTTGAAAGATTTACCAGCAGTGGTATTTGTGCCAGAGGGGCAGGGGTTGGAGGGAGCTCTCTCTGGGAGAGAAAGGGCAGGTCAATGATGCATCCCTTGCCCTTCCTCTGCCCAAATGGCTGGGTGCTCATGGGGCCATATCCAAATTCTCCATCTCATTCACTGAAAGCTCATCCCACTGGCAGTGCTCCCCTGCACACACAACCCCTCTACTCTTCTGGCCCAGGATTGGCTGCCATTGCTGCCTGAGAGATGAGTGTGGCCCCACCCACAACAATACCAATAGAAGCACTGCACAGCAGAAAAATGGCCCACAGAGATGAGCTGTCAGCCTCTGCAGACAGAGACAACTCAATGCCGGCAGGCAGGCAGGCAGGAAAGCAGCCCTGCCATAATCCACCAACAGTAACTGAAGCTCCACTGCAAAGGATAATAGGCACTGGTGAACAAGCGTTTTGATCTTCAGGGGACCACATGACACCTTCTTCATAAAGGGATTACTTTCTATGTCAAGAGGCATAGCAGATATATCTAATGCAAAGGAAATCCAATACAAAGCAAGAAACACAGAAACCCAGATAAAATGAGGAGGCAGAGGAATATGTTCCAAACAAAAGAATAAAGGAAGATACAAGAAAGAGGGAAAAATGAAACAGAGATTACCAGTTTTCTTGATAAAGATTTCAAAGCAATAGTCACAGATACACACTGACATTTGGGAAAAAAGTGGCAGTCTCAGTGAGAACTTCAACAAATAGAATATTTGAAAAGAAGCCCGTCATACTGAGGAATATAATAACTGAAGTGAAAAATACAATAGAGGAAATGAATAGTAGACTTCTGAAAGTAGAGGAGGAAATCAATCAGCTGGAAATTAGAAACAGGAAAACAACAAACCTGCAGAACACAGAGAACAAAGAGAGGATGCTAAGAGGTCTGTGCAATAATGCCAAATGAAACAATATTTGCATGATATGGCTCCCAGAAGGAGAAGAGAGAGAGAAAGGAGTAGAAAGACTATTGGAATAAATTATAACTGAAAATTCCTCCAGTATGTGGAAGTAAACAGATACCTGAGTTCTGGAAGTTCAGAGAGTCCATAACAAGAAGAATCCCAGGAAGACAACACCAAAACATAGAGTAATTAAAATGGCAAAGATGAAAGATTAAGAGAGGATATTAAAAGGAGCAAGAGAGAGAGGCAGACAGTTAACTATAAGGGAAACTCCATAAGGCCATCAACAGATTTCTCAGCAGAAACTTTACAAGCCAGGAGGGAATGGTATGAAATATTTAATGTATTGAAAGTGAGGAACCTACAACCAAGAATCTTGTACTCAGCAAGGTTATCATTCAGAATTGAAGGAGAAATTAAAAGTGTCCTTGATAAACAAAGATTAAAAGAACTCACCATCACTTAACTGCCTTACAGGACATGTAAAAGGCACTTTTGTAGAAGGAATGTTCTTCAGCCTAAATATTTTTCATTAGTGATAAAAGCCCTAAATTAAAGGTAGTAAACCAATTACTTATTAAACAAGTTTGAAGTTAAAAACCAAAAGTAGTAAAATCAACCATACAGAAAATCAGTCAAGGGATACACAAAAGATGTAGATTATAGCATCTTATACATAAAGTGTGGAGGGGAAATAAAAAAAAGTAGTACTTTTAGATTGTGTTCAAAGTAGAGTGACCATCAACTTAACATAGACTACTATATATTTAGAAAACTATGAACATTATGGCAACCACAAACCTAAAACTTATAATTAATACACACAGAAAATTTTAAAAGTAATCCAAACACAACATTAAAGAAAACCATCAAATAACAAGAGAAGAGTGTAACACAGGAAGAATGCAACAGAGGAACTACAAAAATAACCACAAAAACAATTAATAAAAGGGCAATAAGTATATGCCTATCAATAATCACTTTAAATGTAAATGGAATTAATGCACCAATCAAAAGACAAAGGGTGGCAGACTGGATAAAGAAATAAGACCCGTCTATATGTTGCTTGCAAGAGACCCATTTCAGACCTAAAGACATAAATAGACTGAAAGTGAAGGGATAGAAAATGTATTTCATGCAAATAATAGGGAGAAAAAACAGGAATAGCAGTATGTATGTCAAACAAAATGCACATCAAAACAGAAAAAGAGTAAGAGACAAAGAAGGACATTATATAATGATAAAAGGATCAGTCCAAGGATATAGCAATTATTAATATCTATGCACCCAACATAGGAGCACCTAAATATATAAAGCAAATACTAGCAGACCTAAAGAGGGATTTAGACCACACAGTAATATTAGGAGACATTAACACCACACTTACATCAATGAACAGATCGTCTACAGAAAATAAATAAGGGAAGAGAGTCATTGAATGGCACATAAACCAGATGGACTTAACAGATACATACAAATGTTGAAACCCAAAGCAGTAGGACACATTTCCCTCAAGTGCACATGGTATGTTCTCCAGAACACATCATACATTAGGACACAAAAAGAGCCTCAATAAATTCAAGAAGATTGAAATTGCTTCGAGAATCTTTTCAGATCACAATGGTATAAAACTAGAAATCAAGTACATGAAGAAAACAAAAACACCTAAAATTACATGAAGGCTAAATAACATGTTTCTAAATAATCAGTGGATCAATGAAGAAATCAAACCATATGTGGAGACAAATGAAAAAAAATACAACAGTTCAAAAATATGTTTGTTGCTGCAAAAGGCAATCTAAGTGGGAAATAAATAGCAATACATGCTTATCTCAAGAAACAAGAGTAATCACAAACAAATCATCTAAACTCACAACCATAAAATCTAGAAAAAGAAGAAAATGTGAAACCCAAAGTTGGTATGAGGGATGTAATAAAGATCTGAGATGAAATAAATAACATAAAGGATAAGAAAGCAATACAAAAAAATCAATGAAACCAAGAGCTGGTTCTTTGAGAAGATAAACAAAATACAAAAACACCTATCCAGACAGGGCACAAATAAGATTAGAAACACTTAGAAATAAATAAGATTAGAAACACTTAGAAATAAATAAGATTAGAAAAAAGAGAGAAAAATTATCATGTACAAAGGAAAGCCCTGCAGGCTATCAGAAGACTTCTCAGCAGAAACTATACAGGCCAAAGAGAGTGGCATGAAATAGAGTAATCAGTGGTTTAAGTTGCACAGGCAGTAAGGAAGCTATCCTAGAACCTTCTGTAACCACAGACGTAAAGCCTACAATAGCAATAAGTACATATCTATGGATAATCACCCTAAATGTAAATGGACTGAATGCACCAATCAAAATATATAGAGTTACAGAATGGATAAAAAAGCAAGAACCATCTATATGCGGCCTACAAGAGACTAACCTCAAACCCAAAGACATACACAGACTAAAATTGAAGGGATGGAAAAAGATATTTCATGCAAACAATAGGGAGAAAAAAGCAGGAGTTGCAGTACTTATATCAGACGAAATAGCTTTTAAAAAACAAAGTAACCAGAGACAAAGAAGGACATTACATAATGATAAAGGAGTCAGTCCAACAGGAGGATATAACCATTATAAATATCTATGCACCCAACATAGGAGCACTTAAATATATAAAACATGTACTAACAGAATTAAAGGGGGAAATAGCAACACATTCATTTTAGGAGACTTTAACACACCACTCACACCAATACACAGATCAAGCAGACAGAAAATAAGGAGACAGAAGTACTGAACAATACATTAGAATGGATGGACCTAACAGACATCCACAGAACACTCCACCCAAAAGTAGCAGGATACACATTCTTCTCAAGTGGATATAGAACATTTTCCAGAATAGATCACATACTAGGTCATAAAAGACCCTCAATAAATTAAAAAAGATTGAAATTTTACCAATCCACTTCTCAGACAACAAAGATATGAAACTAGAAGTAATTTATGCAAGGAAAACAAAAAAGTCTACAAACACATGGAGCCTTAACAGCATGCTCCTAAGTAATTTTAATAGATCAATGACCAAATTAAAACAGAGATCAAGCAGTATACAGAGACAAATAAAAACAACTCAACAGCCCAAAACTCATGGGATGCAGTGAAGACCATTCTAAGATGAAAGCATATAACAATACAGGCTTACCTCAAGAAAGAAGAACAATCCCAAATGAACAGTCTAAACCCAAAATTAACAAAACTAGAAAAAGAAGAACAAATTAGGATGGCTCAAAGTCAGTAGAAGGAGAAACAGAGTAAAGATCAGAGCAGAAATAAATGAAATTAAGAAGAATAAAACAATAGAAAGAACCAATGAAAACAGAAGCTGGTTCATTGAGAAAATAAACAAAATAGATAATCCCTAGCCAGACTCATCAAGAAAAAAAGAGAGTGTACACATATAAACTAAATCAGAAGCAAAATAAGAAAAATCACAACCAACACCAGGGAAATATAAAGAATTATTAGAGAATACTATGAAAAATTATTTGCCAACGAATTGGACAACCTAGAAAAAGTGGACAGCTTTCTAGAAAAATACAACCTTTTAAGGCACACAGGAAGAAAGAGAAAATCTGAACAGACCAACTACCAGCAACAAAATTGAATCAGTAATCAAAAAACTACCTAAGTGCAAAACTCCTGGACCAGATGGCTTCACTGCTTAATTTTACCAAACATTTAGTGAAGACCTAATACCCACCATCCTTAAAGTTTTCCAAAAAGTAGATGAGGGGGAACACTTCCAAAACTCATTCTATAAAGCCAGCATCACTCTAATACCAAAACCAGGCAGACACCACAATTAAAGATAATTACAGACTGATATCCTTGAAGAACATATATACAAAAATCCTCCACAAAATATTAGCAAACAGAATTCAAAGATACATCAAGAAGAAAATCCATCATGACCATGTGGCATTTATTTCAGGTATGCAAGGTTTTTACAATATTCAAAAATCAATCAATATCATACATCACATCAACAGAAAGGACAAAAATCACATGATCATCTCCATAGATGCTGAAAAAGCATTTAACAAAATTCAACATCCATTTATGATAAAAACTCTCAACAAAATGGTATAGAGGGTATGTACCTTAACAGAATAAAAGCCATATAAAAAAACCCACAGCCAACACCAATCTTAATAGTGAAAAGCTGAAAGCTTTTCCTCTAAGATAAGGAATAACACAAGGATGCCCACTCTCACCACTTTTAGTCAACATATACTGGAGGTCCTAGCCATGGCAATGAGACAACACAAATAAAAGGAATCCAAACTCTTAAGGAAGAAGTTAAACTATTGCTCTTTGCAGATGTCATGGTATTATATACAGAAAACCCTAAGGACTCTGCCAAAAAACTATTCGCACTAATAACTGAATTTAGCAAAGTTTCAGGATACAAAATTAATCCACAGAAATCTGTTGCATTCCTATATACTAACAATGACTTAACAGAAAGAGAAATCAGGAAAACAACAGCATTTACAGTTGCATCATAAAAAGTACAATACCTAGGAATAAACGTAACCAAGTTGGTGAAAGACCTATGCTCTAAAAACTACAAGAAACTCATGAGAGAAATTAAAGTAGACACCAAGAAATGGAAATCTATCCTGTGCTCATGGATAGGGTGAATTAATATTGACAAAATGTCCATCCTGCCTGGAACAATCTACAGATTCAATGCAATCCCTATCAAAATACCAATAGCATTCTTCAACGAAGTAGAAAAAATCGTTCTAAAATTCATATGGAACCACAATAGACCCTAAATAGCCAAAGCAATCCTGAGAAAGAACATAGCTGGGGGATTACACTTCCTAACTTCAAGCTATACTACACAGCTACATTAACCCAAACAATTTGGTACTGGCATAAGAACAAACCCATAGATCAACAGAACAGAATAGAGAGCCCAGATATAAGCCCACACATACATGATCAATTACTGTACGATTAAAGAGCCATAAATACATAATGGAGAATAGACAGCCTCTTCAACAGTTGGTGCTGGGAAAACTGGACAGCTACATGTAAGAGAATAAAACTGGATTATTGTCTAACTCCATATACAAAAGTTAACCCTTAATGGATCAAAGACCTGAATGTAAGTTATGAAACCATGAAGTTCTTAGGAGAAAATGTAGGCAAAATGCTCTTGATTATAGACATGATCAGCTTTTTCCTGAACACATTTCCTCTGCAAGGGAAACAAAATTAGAAATGAACAAGTTGAACTACATCAGGCTTAAAAGCCTCTGTACAGGAAAAAGCACCATCATCAGAACAAAAGGCATCCTTCAGTATGGGAGAATGTATTTGTAAATGACTCATCTGATAAGGGGTTAATACCAAAATATATAAAGAACTCACCTGCCTCAATAAAAAAAAAACCTAATAAAAAATGGGCAGAGGATCTACACAGACATTTATCCAAAGAAGAAATACAAATGGCCTAGAGGCACATAAAAAAATGCTCCACCTTGCTAATCATCAAGGAAATGTAAACTAAAACCACAATGAGATAACACCTCACACCTGTAAGACTGCCCCAAAAGACAGGAAAAAACAAATGCTGGCACTGATGAAGAGAAAGGTGTACCCCTCTACACTGTTAGTGGGAATATAAATTGGTTCAACCGTTGTGGAAAGAAGTATGAAGGTTCCTCAAAAAACTAAAAATAGAAATACCATTTGACCAAGTAATTCCACTGCTAGGAATTTATCTGAAAGAAACAAGATCCTTGATTCAAAAAGACATATGCACCCCTATGTTTATCACTTCACTATATACAATAGCCAAAGTATGGAACAACCTTTGTGTCGATCAATAGTTGAGTGTGTAAAGAAGTGGTACATTTACACAATGGAATATTATGCAGCCATAAAAAAGAAATCCTCCCATTTGCATCAACACAGATGGATCTAGAGTGTATTATGCGTAGTGAAATAAGCCAGTTGGAGAAAGATATATACCAAATGACTTCACTAATTTGCGGAGTATAAAAACAAAGCAAAACTGAAGGAACGCAATAGCAGCAGAGTTACAGACACTGAGAAGTTACTAGTGATTTTGAAATGGAGGGGTTGGGGATGATGGGTGGAGAGGGAGAAGGGGATTAATGGAAACTATAATTTTCAATCACAATATAGGTAGGTCATGGGGAAAACAGTACAGCACAGAGAAGACAATTAATGACTCTATAGCATCTCACTACGCTAATAGAAAGTGACTGCAATAGAGGGGATGAGAACTTGACATTATGGGTTAATGTTGAAACCACTGTGTTGTTTATGTGAAACCATGATAAGAGTGTATATGAGTGACATTTTAATAAAAAAGTACCTAGTTTTCATTGTTGTTTAGGAAACCATATTGCATTGTTATACTTACATCAAATTAACTGTCTCATCAGATTTAATTCACCTGATTTCACTGTCATTTAGCCTATGTGTCTCTATCTTGTCCATATGGTTATTATGGGGAGACCCTATCAGTAACCTACTAAACTCTAGATACAGTCTTATATAATATACCCTATTAAAATTAGATTAGTTTGAGATGCAGCACAGTATAATGGTTAGGTATTAGGATTTGGAGTTAGATCTGGGTTTGAATACAGGCTATTACTTTATAGCTGTGTGGGTTTGGACATGTTACTTTAAGTTGGTTCAAGGTCACTAAGCTTGTTTCTTTATCTGTACAATGGGAATAATGATACAGTAATGAGGTAATGGCATAATAATATACAATTTTAACATAATATATTAATAGCTTGAGATTGGTAATACAATTCTAGTACAGTTGTAGGATAAAATTCATGTGAAATTCTTACCAAAATGTCTGGCACATAGTAAGTTTTGTTATTACTATATCTCTCAAATGGATATAGTAAACCTGAGAGGGTGTTTGGGAGGTATAAATGCAATATAGCTGTACCTCATCCAACTTCTCTCTCTTTTCTTTATTCCCTGCATGTACCTTCCTCCCCTTTTCCAACACCACTCACATCCCAAGTGCTCAAGTGCAGATTTGGGATAGATCAGCTCAGGAAGCCTGACAATATCTCATGCTCCACATCTCCTGCACCCTGTTAGGTTCCCAGTCAGTGTTTCTTCTGTGAGACCCACAAGCCTCCCCCAAAGATTTTAGTTTTCCAGTGGATTTTTCACAGACTATTGCTGATCAGGAGGCTGATTAAAAGTTTACTCACTGCAGATCTGAATTCCATCATACATAGTGACTTGGTACTGAAAGATAAATCCTCTCAGGATCCAGCTTATTCTTTATAATTAACAGCTTATTCTTTATAATAATAAACAAAGAAAATATATTATTCTTTATAATAAAGAATTATCTACATTTCATGACTTGATATAAATGAGCCTATATAATGGCCTTACACTGGTCCTTCCAATTTGGGCTTCTATAGCACACTGTTTAGCTGCTCACAGTTGGGTTCTGGTATCCACTGACTGAACAGAGAAGGATACACATAATCTGGCACAGAATTAGGAACTTGCTTCATTTCTGCTTATTTTGTTATTAGATAACTCTAGATAAATCACTTTTAAGGTCTCAATTTCTCCAGCTGAAATGAGGGGTCCCTTGGATCATTTTAATCTTAATATTTATAATCCTCTGTAATGTGGGTTTGTTTTCTCCTACACAATTGATCTGACAGTGACAATGACTCACATTTGCAAGTATGTCTTATATTTTTTATGAGTTTCCACACAGATAATCCCACATTATACTCACAATTATCCTGTAAGATACATAGCACTAAGAAACTTGAACATAGCACATAGAGGTTAAATAACTTGTCCATGGCCATATGACATATTAGTGACAGAAACAGGATGGGACCCCAGTTCTCCTGACTCCTAATCTAGTGTAAACACACAGAAAGATGAATTACTCTAATATGTCTGTGTGCTGGAAGAAATTCCACTTAAAAAAATTGTATCACCTGCAACTTCATTACTTCTTAAGGTGATTTATCTTCATTATTTTTAAGAGACTAGAGCTACCTCTTTCTCCAAGTATTTTTTTCCGAGTAGAAAGCTTCCTATATACCACACAGACCAAAAACCATCATGTGGCAACCAGTATCATGAATAATAAGCCTCCAGGAGATGGGTGACTATCTCAGTGATGTTACTTCATAAAACCCATGCTGTGAAGATATTTTCTGCTCACCAAATTTATGCAAGTCAGCTAAGAAGTAGATGGAGGTCATGAAATAGACATGCCTCCTAGACAAGTATGTCCAGAATTATATAAAATAACTCTAACTGGACTTACAAATCCAGCAATCTCACCTTTTTAAATTAGCATTTGGAACTAAAAAAGAATAAAACAATGTATATGAGCAATAAAAAAATAAATGATTTTTAAAAGCCAATGCACATTATTCATAGGAAAACAACTTTGACTCATTCCCCATACTTTTCAGGAGGCTGGTTATCTAGTGTCTAACTCCTCAGAATATTATCAAGTGAAAAGAGGGAATAAAAGAGGCAGATAAACTGACAGCCAAATTGACAGCTGACAGTCTAACAAAAGATGGGGAAAAGACATAAAAGCAATAAAATACAGAAATAAGAACACACAAAGAACAACAATCTAGGTTCACTTAGCTAGAGAGGAATTAGGCCCCTAGCACATCACTACATAATAACAGAGTATTCTATTTGGATTCTGAGTGATGTCCCTAACTCAGTTAATCTTTAGGCAAAAGAAAAGCTTCAAAAATTGTGTCATTCTTTGCTTAAAATGGGAAAAAATTTCTAAGGAGCAACAATGTTCTCAAGTGCTAAATTTTAACTGGTCTGAAACATGAAGATAAAGGACAGTACCTAGAATTTAGGTTTTATTTTTACTTTGGTTTATTTATATTTCATTATAAAGTAGCCTTAAACAAAATGAAGATGGAGGCAGGATAATTTTATTTTTAAGGCATGTGTTTAAGAAATAAACCTGAGCTATATGGAAAACTGTGCTGATTGGAATGACTCAATCTGGAAGATTCTTTATAGCTGAAGTTCCTGCAGTTATACAAATTAGGCAGCATGAGGTATTTTTCCCTAACTTGGCCATTATAGACAGAAAACTGTCTACACTGAAATATCCACTAAATTGGCTCTCGATTAATTCCTTTCTGGCCATGGTAACATCACAGAGAACTTAAGGCAATGAGATACTGAATGCTGAGCAGGCTGCAGATCCCTTTGAACAGAGGAGAATGCTTGGGACCACAAACATCAAAAGTGCAAAAGACAGCAATACATTCCTAGAAGCAATGTTCCTTGCCTAAACAGTATGTTTACCTTGTAGATATAAAAAGGGGTATTTGTCTTTATAATATGTAGTCTAATTCCAAATAGTTATGCCCTAATGTATTACAAAAACCTGTTTTTTCTTTTATCCAATAAAATTGCTTTAATCGATCTTCCTGTTTTTCTAGGTGGGTGCTCTTATCTACATTTAGCTAATAGTGTGAGGATGAGTATATGAGATACATAAATTCAGTATTTTTAAAATAAGTTCCTTAGTATACTTAATAATTATTTATGAGAGAAATGAAAACATCTATGCAAAGCCAAGATGCAGTGAAGAGTTTGGGATGGAGGATATTTATTCAATTCTGTCAAGAATATGATTCTTCAAAACAGCTCTGCACAACTATCTCTATCGCCATGAGAAGGCAGAAGAATTTGATACAGGCCAAAATCACAGAGTCAACCCCTGAGAAGGAGATAGACCTAACGAATCTTCCTGAAAAAGAATTCAAAATAAAGGTCATAAACATGATGATGGAGCTGCAGAGAAATATGCAAGAGATAAGGGATGACATCCAGAGGGAGATTACAGAAATGAAACAATCTCTGGAAGGATTTATAAGCAGAATGGATAAGACGCAAGAGGCCATTGATGGAATAGAAACCAGAGAACAGGAACAGGAACGCATAGAAGCTGATGCAGAGAGAGATAAAAGGCTCTCAAGGAATGAAACAATATTAAGAGAACTGTGTGACCAATCGAAAAGGAACAATATCCACATTATAGGGGTACCAGAAGAAGAGAGAGAAAAATGGATAGAAAGTGTCTTTGAAGAAATAGTTCCTGAAAACGTCCCCAAACTGGGGGAGGAAATAATGAATCAGACCACAGAAGTACACGAAACTCCCAACAGAAGGGACCCAAGGAGGACAACACCAAGACACATAATAATTAAAATGGCAAAGATCAAGGACAAGGACAGAGTTTTAAAGGCAGCTAGAGAGAGGAAAAAGGTCACCTACAAAGGAAAATCCATCAGGCTATCATCAAACTTCTCAACAGAAACCTTACAGGCCAGAAGAGAATGGCATGATATATTTAATGCAATGAAATAGAAGGGCCTTGATCCAAGAATACTGTATCCAGCATGATTATCATTTAAATATGAAGGAGGGACTAAACAATTCCCATACAAGCAAAAGTTGAGGGAATTTGCCTCCCACAAACCACCTCTACAGGGTATTTTAGAGGGACTGCTCTAGATGGGAGCACTCCTAAGACTAAATAGATGTCACCAGAGAAAATAAAATCACAGGAAAGAAAGCAGACCAACCAAATACTAACTAAAGGCAACAAATAAAATCAACTACCCACAAAAGCAGTTAAAGGAAACACAAAAGAGCACAGAATAAAACAACCAACATATAAAGAATGGAAGAGGAGGAATAAGAAGGGAGAGAAATAAAGAATCATCAGTGTTTATGATCGCTCAATAAGTGAGTTAAGTTAGACAGTAAGATACTAAAGAAGCTAACATTGAACCTTTGGTAACCATGAATCTGAAGCCTGCAATGTCAATAAGTACATATCTTTCAATAGTCACCCTAAATGTAAATGGACTGAAAGCACCAATCAAAAGACACAGAGTAATAGAATGGATAAAAAAGCAAGATCTATCTATATGCTGCTTACAAGAAACTCACCTCAAACCCAAAGACATTCACAGACTGAAAGTCAAGGGATGGAAAAAGATATTTCATGCAAACAACAGGGAGAAAAAAGCAGGTGTTGCAGTACTAGTATCAGACAAAATAGACTTCAAAACAAAGAAAGTAAGAAGAGATAAAGAAGGACATTACATAATGATAAAGGGCTCAGTTCAACAAGAGGATATAACCATTATAAAAATATATGCACCCAACATAGAAACACCAGCATATGTGAAACAAAAACTAACAGAACTACAGGAGGAAATAGAATGCAGTGCATTCATTCTAGGAGACTTCAACATGCCACTCACCCCAAAGGATAGATCCACCGGACAGAAAAAAGTAAGGCACAGAGGCACTCAACAACACACTAGAACAGATGGACCTAATAGACATCTACAGAACTCTACATCCAAAAGCAACAGGATACACATTCTTCTCAAGTGCACATGGAACATTCTCCAGAATAGACCACATACTAGGCCACAAAAAGAGCCTCAGAAAATTCCAAAAGATTGAAATCCTACCAACCAACTTTTCAGACCACAAAGAGAAATAAAATATACAAAGAAAACAAAAAGGCTCACAAACACATGGAGGCTTAACAACATGCTCCTAAATAATCAATGGATCAATGAACAAATTAAAATAGCGATCAAGGAATATATGGAAACAAATGACAACAACAACACAAAGCCCTAACTTCTGTGGGACATAGAGAAATCAGTCTTAAGAGGAAAGTATATAGCAATCAGGCATACTTAAAGAAGGAAGAACAATCCCAAATGAATAGTCTAACATCACAATTATTGAAACTGGAAAAAGAAGAACAAATGAGGCCTAAAGTCAGCAGACGGAGGGACATAATAAAGATCAGAGAAGAAATAAACAAAATTGAGAAGAATAAAACAGTAGAAAAAAATCAATGAAACCAAGAGCTGGTTCTTTGAGAAAATAAACAAAATAGATAAGCCTCTAGCAAAACTTATTAAGAGAAAAAGAGAATCAACACACATCAACAGAATCAGAAATAAGAATGGAAAAATCATGACAGACTCCACAGAAATACAAAGAATTATTAAAGACTACTATGAAAACCTATATGCTAACAAGCTGGAAAACCTAGAAGAAATAGACAACTTCCTAGAAAAATACAAACTTCCAAGACTGAACAAGGAAGAAACACAGAAGTTAGGAAGAAACACAAAAGTTAAACAAACCAATTGCAAGCAAAGAAATTAAAGTGGTAATTGAAAAACTACCCAAGAACAAAACCCCCAGGCCAGATGGATTTACCTCAGAATTTTGTCAGGCATACAGAAAAGACATAATACGCATTCTCCTTAATGTTTTCCAAAAAATAGAAGAGGAGGGAATACTCCCAAACTCATTCTATGAAGCCAACATCACCCTAATATGAAAACCAGACAAAGACCCCACCAAAAAAGAAAATTACAGACCAATATCCCTGATGAACATAGATGCAAAAATAGTCAATAAAATATTAGCAAACCAAATTCAAAAATATATCAAAACGATCATACACCACGACCAAGTGGGATTCATCCCAGGGTGCAAGGATGGTACAACGTTCAAAAATCCATCAACATCATCCACCACATCAACAAAAAGGAGGACAAAAACCACATGATCATCTCCATAGATGATGAAAAAGCATTTGACAAAATTCAACATCCATTCATGATAAAAACTCTCAGCAAAATGGGTATAATAGGGCAACTACCTCAACATAATAAAGGCCATATATGACAAACCCACAGCCAACATCATACTGAACAGCGAGAAGCTGAAAGCTTTTCCTCTGAGATCAGGAACAAGACAGGGATGCCCACTCTCCCCACTGTTATTTAACATAGTACTGGAGGTCCTAGCCACGGCAATCAGACAAAACAAAGAAATACAAGGAATCCAGATTGGTAAAGAAGTTAAACTGTCACTATTTGCAGATGACATGATATTGTACATAAAAAACCCTGAAGACTCCACTCCAAAACTACTAGAACTGTTATCGGAATACAGCAAAGTTGCAGGATACAAAAGAAATCTGTGGCTGGTAAAGTACAGAAATAGTAAATGACTTGCTCAAAACAACTAAGGAGTACTGGAGGAATGAGAATGTTGGATTTCTTGATAATGGGAAAAACTAAGAAACTCACACCAAAGAAATAATTTAGATTATATGAGGCTTGAGAAGATTCATTTGTCAGTTCCAGAGGTGAGTGGATATAAGGCCCCAAGTATTTTTTTTCCCAGTATACTGCAGCAATTTTGAATGTAGTCTAAATTAGCATAGTTGAATCTCCATTTAAAACCCACCTGGGAAAAATAGTAGTGCAATGAAGGATTTTAAATCTGTCCATTCACAATCAGTTCACCATATCAATGTTTTTTGAAGAACCTTATTTGAAGAGACAAATGACTATTTTGTATAGCCAAGAAGCAGGTGAAGTCATATTCTTGGCCAGGAATCACTTGGCCTTTAGTATAGGAAAAAAATGACTTGCTCAAGACAATTAAGCAGTACTGGAGTAATAATTTCTAAATGCTAATATGAAATATGAAATTCTAAAGGGTGACCCACTGTTCCCATGCACACTTATGGTTTCTGAAGTTATTGTGGGTATCAAGGTTTTTCTTTGTGAACAAGGAATATTGAGAATGGAGCCAGTTTTCCTTTATGTGTAACTACTATTGAGATAGTAAATATACTATTTTCCCATAAAATTGAGTCACTAAGAAACTTGGAAACTTTCTTTACAAATAGATGAGGGCATTTTTTGCAGGATTTAGACTGGCAAGTACCACAGTGTGCACCAAATCTATATGTATCACCTCCCAGAAAATTTTGTAATTTGCAATTTTAGCATTAGCCTCTCTCCCTTTAATTTTTTGAAGTGTATTCTTTGGGGAGGAAAGCTATTTGATTTGTTTGATGGTAGAACAGAATTACTCAATGTCTCATATGAGAGTTTCAGACCCAGGCAAGTTCACTCTGGTTTCAATGAGACCAAATCACAACAACAGAACATTTGGGGGGTAAAAGATCTTACAACAAAGTTTATTCTCAGTGATAGTACATTGAGTGCTAGAATGCTGTCTGCCTAAGGGCAAGTCTGCATGCAGCAAGTCTATCTCTGCCTTCAGGACACTCTGCCACCTCCTGGCCCCAGAGCACTGGGAGGAGCTCTTTATCTAGAGTCAGTAATAGCTCATTGCCAGCACATGTGCAAGCATGAGCTTGTGAGCATTGCAGGTGCATAGTGGGGGTGCATAGTGGGCAAGCAGACCAGGGTCAGGTGAGGATCCTGGCAATGGACCTTCCATTTTCCCTACACTCCACCCCTCCAGGATTCTTGGCTCACAATCTTTGCGCCCTCAAACTTCCACATTGTTCCTGTGCTATAAAGCTGGAACATTGTACCAAACTCCATAAAAACAACAGAGGCTACAACAATATACAAATAACAACAAATATTATAATAATAATAGTCATCCTCAAGCCTGAGAAGATCAATTGCCACCAAGTGGTCATTCTAACTGTATTCAAACCAGTTCTACTCAGATGAGTCCATGGCTCTCACTTTCTGTAAATACCCAGCCAGCAGCAGTTTTTGATAGAGTGTGAGTCTAATCTACACAGATATTAGAGGAGATAAACCTAAAAGCAATAAGACACATGTTTTAGTGACACATAGACAAATATTGTCCATCAGGTAGGGTGCATGCAAGAGAGTGATCCTATGATAAGACCATGACAGGAAGGAGGTCCCATCCAGGTTTATTATACCATACCTTTACCCCTATCACTGTGGGGTTTAGCAAGGTGTCCATTATAGTGCTAGTGGAGATACATGTACTGGCCATAAGATAAAACAAAATTCACTGGTAAGATACTCTTACCTTCTGTCCTCTTAGGGTACACTACCATGATCTGTGGGGGCTACTCTGCCACTACTCCAAGAATACATAGTAGGCGAGCTTCCAGACCTTGTCTCCAAGGTGCCAAGTCAGTTAGTCATCACTGGTCCATATGTTGAAATGTCCAAGGCCATGTCCACTGAATGAAGGTTTTATTGCAGGGATTATTGCAGTTTCTGCTGGCAGCAAGATATTATTCTAATGGCCAAACACTGGCTTCTACAATTCCTTCTTGGTTTATATTTGCAATTGTATAGGGGAGTCATCAATGTGTGTTTGCATGTGTATGGGGCTCAATGCCCCTTTCTAGGGCTTTTCATTCAAACTTTATAGCACTGTCCATAAGAAGACTGGCCGTCCCCATAGACTATTAGTGTCTGACTTCAGGCCGGATTTTAACAAACCATTGTACCTCTCTTTCATGCCTGTTCTGGTATGGTTATATGGTACATGAAACTTCCACCTTATCCCTAATTGCTACACCCATCCTTGTAATGTATATCCAGTAAAGTGGGTACCTTGATCACTCTCAATTACCTGTGGTTGACCATAGGCTGCAAGGAGATGCTCTAGGCCTCTTTTTATTGTTTGCTGGCCTGTGCAACTTGCAGGAAAAGCAACCAGAAGGCCAGTAGCTGTGTCCACACCAGTCATGACTTATCAGTACCCCTCTGACATTGGCAGAGATCTAAGATAGTCTGTCTGCCAGCTGATGAGGGGTATCAGTCCCTTAGCTATCATCCCAGGTTGCTGTGGGACTTGATGTAAGTCCCTTTTAGAGCACATAATGCACTCTGGCCAGGCTCTGCTGATTTCTTCAAAGGTTAAAGGCAAGCCCCACTGACAGGATACAGCCCACATTGTCTTCTGACCCACATGTAGCAAATGTTGATGCAATCATTGGACCACATTATATACAGGCTCTCCTTCTAGCCATTGCACCTGGGTCAATTGATCTGCTTTATCATTTCCTCAGGATTCCAGAGGTGAATGGCCTGTGACACAGTATATTGTAACTGTTTTATTCTAACCAGTGGCCCATGACTCTTGCCACAGCTCTTGCCCCCAAAGGGATTAGTGACATACCATCCAGTTGACATGGTACCATGCCAGTAGCCACAAAGTCAAATCTTGATGGATGGCCCAGTTGTCAGTGCAGACAACTAGTGGGGAGGGCCTCTGGGTGATCACAAGCCACACAGATTGCAACTTTGCCCATTGGCTGCTTTTCCCCTCACCATCTTCCATCCATATTGTCTCAGTCTTAAGATGGGAAGCTACAGCCCTCCATTTTGGAGGATGTCCATGGCTGGAGGCATTTGTATACCAAGCATCTTTGGGTATAGGGGCTCTTCCCTCCTGATAAGGGAACTCTTTTACTAATGGCTCTAAAGAAAATTCTTCCTGCCTTTCACTAGTATATGTCACTGACCCCTGTAAGAATTGGAGGTTTTCACTCAAGGGGCTAGTGGAGAGGATACTATGATGCTGTAGGTTTGTGCCCTCTTGGCCAGTGTAGGCATCTGTGCCATGCCACTCCATGTCTTATGGGTCCAGTCTTGTACCCACCCTGCAATGGGATAGGTGGTTCTTACCTTTATTGGGGTCATTCTGGTGATGGGCTCCACAGCCAGCAAATCGTGGTACACAGCAGCCATTTTTTTTCTCTATTAAGGTGTACCAGACTTCTGCTTCCTTTCCAGATTTGAAACCAAAATCTGATAGGTTGATGACTTTGTTCAAGCCACTGCCAGACACCCCAGCCATAACTGTCTTTGGTCACATGAACATCTATCTCACAGGGCCTTGGTGGGTCTATTGCACTCAAGAACTGCATGGCCTTGACTGCCCATTTTATAGTGGCAAAGGCAAATGCACATGTTTCATCCCAGTCCCACCTGACATCTCTTTGTACCAAACAGTATAACAGCTTCAGAATTTGTACCAAGTTCAGGATAGACACTCTCCAGTAGCCTAAAAGACCACCAAACTCTTGGAATAGCGTGACATACATGGGGGTAGGAAAATCCTGAACTTTAGCTATAATTACTTCTTGTATAACTTTAGTCTTACCTGACTAGGCAACCCCCAAGAATTTGACTGACAAACCAAGTCCCTGAAACTGGTGATGTTTATGGCCCATCCTTTCTCCTATAGATATTGCAATAGTCTAAGCATTACACCTTCTAGGTCTGTAAGAGAATCAGAATTAAGTATGATTTCATCAATATAATGGGATAACTGCACTGTTGGCAGTTTTTACCTTGCTGCTAAGTCCTGGGCTACGAATCCATGACAGATGGTGGGACTGTGGAGATATCTCTGTGGAAGGACAGTGAAAGCATATTGCCGTCCTTCCCACATGAAGGCAAACTGTTCCTGACTTTCCTGTGCTATGTCAATCAAAAAGAAGGGATTAGCAAGATCTACAACAGAATGATAAGTCCCTAGTTCATGACTGAGGGCATCCATAAGGGCTGCTATGGAGGGGATGGCAGTATGCAGAAGGGGTATGACTTCATTCATTTCTCTATAATCCATGGTCATACACTAGGAGCTGTCTGCCTTTTTAACTGGACATACTGGGGAATTAAAAGGGCTATGCATGGGGTTTATAATACCCACCTTCTCCAGTCCCTGGAGGGTTTCTGCAGTTTTTTATGGCCTCCAGGCAATTTGTATTGATTGGTATTAGTCACCCACTGAGGCACACACAAAGCAATGGGTGGATGGGTGCTCAGCATGTCCTCTCAGAACTGCCTTAACCACATATATCCTCAGTATGAACTCACCTGCTGTGGTCTGCAGCCAAAGGCCTTGTAGGATATCTACCCCAAAAATATACTCAAGGATGAGAGAGAGATACACAACATAGTAGTCTGGAAGTAGACTCCCTAATTCCAGTGGGATTTTGAATTGTTTCACTCTGATAGTCTTACCCCCATAGCCATTTATCACAGCAGGGGTCCCAGGAAACCGCTCAGGGTTGTCATAAATCAGTGAACATTCAGCTCCTGTGTCTACCAGATCCAGGACACATTGTACATTCACTGGGGACCAATGAATTGATATTTCAACATGTGGCTTCCAGTCCCTACCCAGTCCCCCAAGATGGTGACTTGATCCTGCCCTCAGTCAAAGCATATTGCCCAATTGTCTTCTTGTGAGGTTTTCAGGCAGGGTTGGTTTAATCTCCAGCAGGAAGTGCCACAAACACAAGGGCCAGACTTGTGGCTTTGTCTCTGGCTTCCATTTCTTGGTCCTCACTTTATCCAACTGCTGAAACCACTGCTCCAGCTTCAGTTGTTGCCACAGCTCCAGTAAGATTTTATTTGACTTTCCATCCAATTTCTCTCTGTCTGCTCCTGCCTTTATCAAATAACCCACATCTGGGTCCTTGTGACTTTCATGGGACCCTTTAAACTCTTCCTCTGAGTGGTGGACTGAGCTCTCTTCCAATGTCACATTGCTTCAGCTTCTCCCAAATCTGCCACCATATGGATAACCTCATTTATGCACTACCCTATGTGAGGGGCAAGAATGGCCACTAGGGGCCCAAAAGGACAGGGGAGATATTTGAACCACCATAGTTCTAATCCCCACAGTAAAGAACTCCTCATCTGGGCCAAAATTTACTGGGATATAAATGGCATTTTCATGCCTAACTCCTGTAACACCTGCTGGAACTCATCATAGTCTGCCATCTAGCAGGGGATGATGGTAAGTCACCTGATTGGGCCATGCAGTGCAAAGGGGGTCCATCATCCTTTTGAGAAGGGAATGGGTTTTAGGGGTCTGGTGTGCATTCTGCAGTCACTGCCAAAAGGCAGGATGAGCTGTAAAGAAGCCAGCTTTTCCATTTCTGATCCAGAAAGAATGAGCCTATCCACCCCTACACCCCAAAGGCACAGGAGCCAGGCTGAGGGGGCTGCACTTCTACTGGAGGAATCCACAGTTGCATCATCTTTATTTTCTTGACTACAACCAGGCAGGCTTTCAAGAGAGGAGGGTTTGGTGACTCCAGCACCACCTGCACCCCCTTATCCTTCTCTGATTTATCCTCTACAGCTTCCTGAGCTGATGGCAGATTCATCACTACTCCTCTGAGTGCCTCCTCTGGTACATTCTTTACCTTCTCTATACTGCCTTGCAGCCATGCTATCTCAGTCTTCAACAACTCTCTTACCTTCCCCTCAGTATTTCACAGCTGGCATTATTGTGTTGCCTGTTCTCATACTCCTTCTGGGAGTTTGTCCTTCTCTTCCATGGCCCTTTTTTAATACTGTGAGGAATTGCCAACCCATGGTTCTTGCTGCCTTGTGGGCACTCTGTTTGTCTAAGAATCTCCCAATCTGATTGAGGGCCTCTGCCACTGCCTCAGGTGTCACCTTCACCTTCCCCGAGTCCCTGGAAGGGTCCCACTCCTTTAGGGAGAAAGCCAGTTCAGTCCACATGTCCACTGGGGGACACCTAAATTCCTCCTCATCCATCAGGGATTCTTTCAGTATTTCCCCAGCCATAAAGGCAGCCCACTAAAGCATACCTCCCATGAGGGCAGCTTGTTTTGTTTTTTGGTCTGTAGTGAATCCTTCCAAGAATGCCAAATGTCTCACCTGAGAGTTCCAGCCCTGGGCAAGTTCACTCTGAATTCAGTAAGACAAAAATCACAACAATGGAATGTTTTGGGGGTAAAAGGTCTTACACTAAGCTTTATTCTCCTGATGCCAGGTCAAGTACTAGAATCCCATCTGCCTCAGGGCAAGTCTGCATGTGGCAAGTCTGTCTCTGTTTCTGGGCCTATCTGCCTCCTCACAGCTTTTGATACAGAGTTAATAATATCTTATTGCCAACACATGTGTGAGCATGCACTTTCAATAATTGCACATGCACAGTGTGCAAGCAGACCAGGGTCAGGTGAAGATCCTAGCCATGGAACTTTCATTTTCCCTGCATTCAAGAAAGACACCAGAGCAAACACAAGCTGAGGCATAGGACTAGCTCTTTGGCCAAACTGAAATAAGGCATGTGTGTCTTTAGCTCCAGTTCCCACCTTTCTTTCCATGTAACAACTGAAGTTCTGTATCTTTTCATGATATCTTTTCCCCTTATCCACTTATCTTACTACAACTCTAATGTCCTCTGCCTCAATCTCTTGGCTAGAAACTTGATAAACCACCAGTAAGTTGTTAATGAGCAGGAATTAAGTTTAATCAGTCATCTTCTGGGGTTTCAGGTTTGGGCATTAACCCAAAGGAGGGAGTAAAAATGTTAACCCCTGTTATATGCTGCTAGCTATACTAGGCAATTTGAGGGACAATGTGTGTTTTCCATGTCCCTCACATAACATTATATACAGTGATTCCCACTGCCTGCATGTGTACTGAAAATTCTGGCAAAGGATTTAAAAACTAATGGTGTTTAGGTGACAAAACTGGGAGGTAGGAGATATAGCTCAAATTAATGCTATTGATTTCAAAATAAGAAAGATTCTATGCATAGCCATATAGTAATGATTTCTAGAACTAGCAGCATATAGGCCCTCTGCAGAGTGGTTCTCAGTGGGATAATTTATGCATTTCCTATGCTTACTAACACACATTTGTAAGTGCCATATACGGAGATGTCAATTCAGGTCTCTACGTCTGACTCCAAAGCCTTTCTTTCCAATACATCAGAATTTCCTCACAAGACATGATCCACTCTCTCTGCTCTTTCTTCCATGTTTTTAACTCCATTGAATTCAATTCTACTTATCCCTATGCCCTTCTTTTGGTCTCACCTTTCCACATCTTTAGTAGGTCCTCTATTGTGTGTTTTGACACTCTCATTCTCCTAAGAACAAAAGTTTCCACACCGGTCTATGTGAAAGGAATTTGGAACCAGATGGCTTGAGTTTAAATTCTGTATCCATCACTTACTAGCTTGTTAATGTGAACTTAAGCTGGATACTTATCCTCTGCTTCTTGATCTGTAAAATGGGGAAAGCATTAGTTCCTATCTTACAGGGTTATTTGTTGGATTATGTAGGTAAATCACTTAGAACAGTGTCTGGAATATTTCAAGTGTTCAATAAATGTTGGCTGATTATTCTCTTTGATTTGCCATCTTGCTTTAATTAAAGCATGCATGAATTTTACCAGAAATTACTCTTAAAACTGTACCTTACTCCTGTGCTTCTCATTTTCAATATAGATGGACTTACTTGCCTCTGCAATCTCCACTCCACCTCAGTCTTCCTTTGTATTTAATCCTCCTTTTCCACTGTTGCAAAATAATATGTTTTTGTTTTTCTTGGTTAGACCTTTATCTCCCACATCTTTAGCAACCTAACTTTTCGCTCTCCACTGGCTCATTGCTGTCAGTCTGCAACAATCCTCAAGACAGTTTGAGAGGAGGAGATTATCTCCTCCTCTCAATTCTTCCCCCAGATCTATTGGTTACTCAACTTTCTGTCTAATATCTAGAGTTTCTATCAGTGTTAAACTTTTTAAAGGTAGATGTATGGGATGAACTTTTCAGGTAAAAAGAAATATTCCAAACCCCTCTCTAATATTTGCAAGCTGGGTAATCTTGAACATGTTAACATCTCTGAGCCAGTTTTCTCATACAGAGAATGAGAATAATAATCTCTCCTCATTTAATTATTATAAAAATTAAATACTGTGTTTTAAAAAGTGCTTAGTATAGGTAACAGTCTGCTTCTTGATCTTGGTGCAGTTGTATTGGAGCATTCAATTCAGGAAAATTCTTTGAGCTGTAGATTTATGACATATACACTTTTTATATATGTTATAATATACATTATATTTTATTTTAAAAATTAAGTAAGTGATAATGAAGCTACTGGTAAGGAATAAGTGCTCAAGAATTGTGGATATTATTATTTTTATTGCTAGCAATCACAATTTGTCTTTTCCTGTTTTGAAGAACAAACACCACCACTTTGAATTGTTTTCCTCCCTCGGCTCCCTCAATATGCCTGGACTATTCCACTGAAAATCAGCTGACTTAGCCAGGCTTTTGTTAGTAGATCTCTCTTTAATTGTAGAAAGTTGTTTGAATTCATATAAATATACATAACTTTTCATAATGTGTATTTGTTAACAGAGTGTTCCTATCTTTGTAAGAACTGCAGACCCATTATCAAGAAGTTAGAATGGTTACTTTTGACAGGTTATTTGAGTTAACAAGTGTGGAGGTGAATATGCATGCAAAATAGGGTTTGGAGATCATCTGCATTGAGCAATTGTTTAATTCCAAGAGGTAAAGGATATCATTAAAGACATGTATTAAAAGTTTATATATGTCAAAGAGAAAGGAGTGAGGGGACAGGGATGGAATTTTGGGAGATTTGGGATTGAAGCCATGATAATCTATTTGTCCAGAAGCCCAAATCTCTTGCTTGTGGTATGCAATTGTACATTAATCTCTGAAGGTAAAATTGAAATAATTAAAACAAAATTTTCAAAACATAATTAAAAGCACTGATATTCCCATTTTGAGGGATGGAGGACAGAACACTAAAACAGAACTTAGACAATCGAGATTCAAGTATCAGCCCTTCTACTTAGTAGTGCTGCTCTGGGCAAATAATTTAAATCCGTGAGCTTCAGTTTTCTCATCTGATGGATGTGATGGTCTTTCCTTTCAATCATTTTCAAAACTTTGCCATGGGGCTCAAATAAAATAATTTATGTAGAGATGTTTTGCAGCTCACATGGCATCACACAGATGCAGGAGATGCTTTATAAGTTATTGGTTATGTGTCTCCTCCCATTCACCTGCCATGCGATTGGGTGTTAGTACAGCCAAGCAAATGATGTCAGGAAGACTGATGACCAGTAGATGGATGAAGGCCATAGCTTAGGAGAGTATGTTGGATTTGGGAGGCATTTCCCAGAATATAGACTTGGTGGTGAGCTTTCTTGCTTTTAAGAGTCAGTGTTGTTCGAACTTAATCCTGAATGGGCTGCTTATTCATAGGTGAGTCACTCTTTCTTAAAAATGTGTAGACAGATCCTGGTAATCAATTGTGCCTGACTTGTATGGGAGGGTCATTAAAGAAAATAGGAAAGAAAGAAAGTGAGGTGCTTTTATTGATACTTACTTTATTAGCTAGTACTGTAAAAATGAAAAAATAGATATTTTAGGAGTTAAAGGACTGATTAACAAAGTGTTCTATTTAGATTCTCAGAAGGATTTGTGAGTTTGTTATCTGGAGAACTGCATCTTATTCAAAAAGCTAAATTTCAGGGTTAAATACTTGGGAATGAGACTTTATAACTGATATAGTTTTAATTGAAATCTTTCCTGCTTATAACCAATAAGAGGTATATCTTGTCTGAGGTCCTTGAGCCTTACAAAAAAGGAAATATGAAATATGAATTAAGTGTGATCACATGACTAGATTTTATTCATGATTTAATTTATCTCTTAACAAAATAGGGTAAAATGGGCAAATAACACTTTTACCCCTCTCCCTGCTATTTCCACATGAAGTAGAAGAGACAAAAGAAAAAAGCAAGATATTCCACATATAAGATGATATATTTGACATGGCAAATCCATATTGTCTCTGAAAAGCTAAGGAAGCTGTAGTATTTATACTCATGTATGGTATGGTTACTATTATGGAAATTGTGTCAAAGATTCTAGTAAATACTTCCCAGTAATAACATGAAATGCACAAATGCAATGTGGTTGTAACATTTATCAAGATGAGTTATTGATTTTATATTAAGTTTTGGTTAATAGTTATTATGAAGTCATGAATTTAACTAGCTCTGTTAAAAAAATGTTGTAGTGGCTATGTACTCATAAGAATTTAGTCTTGTTCTCTGGCAAATGGTACAGCACTGGCTGAAGGAAATGAGAAAATATATATGAAAGCCCTTTGAAATATGCATCGTGATATTTGTTAACCCTACTATTGCATTTTTCATTCTCAGTTTTATTACATATACTTTTAAATATTTATGTGTTTGTGCATGTCTGTGTTTATTATATATATAATCTTAGAGGATACACAGAAAGGGGATGGAGAAGTAATTAAATCTTGCCAGGTTTCCCAGAATACTATTTAGTACACAAAACTGCTAAATTACAAAGAAATTACAAGGAAGGCTGGCAACAATTATTAACAAATCAGCATAGATTCATTTATAAGACTAATTTGCATGAAACTGATACTCTGGGGAATAATAGCAAATGAAGTATTATGCCCCAGCTCTAAATAGACATGTCCCATTCATTTAATAACAAAAGTAAAATTTCTTCAATTTGAATGTTCCAGCCATAATCTAGCTTCTGTGAGTACATAGGCTCCCGAACGAAACATTCAACTACTGAAAACATAGGTTTTAGCTTCAAGAATCCAAAAGTTATGTCAATAATAATCATAATAACAATCATTTAAATTTGTATAGTAATATGTATAAGATTCAGAGATTGATCAAACAGGACAGAAACTGCTTTGAGACAGCTGATTAAGGTGGCAAGCATCTGTCTTTGTAAAAGTGGATGTGAACCAGAATCTTTTACCCTGCTTGCTGATTGATTCTGATAATTTAATTTGATCAGAAGCAATTCCTGTGTATTCACACTTGTAAAATACTTACTGTTTTCTGTATTGCTTCTGCCTCTTTCCATTCATCATCACTTGCTTTCCTCTCTCATCATTAGTGTTTAGATGCTTTTTTGGTTGTTTTTGGTTTTGTTTTTCTCTCCTCTTCTTGTGTCTAGATCCTGGGAGACAGGAACCCTGTGTGTAATTTCTTCCCCAAACTAGCTCCATTTCTTAATATGCCATTCAATTCTAGTATGTATGGGGTTTGGTGGAAGGAGCACTGCACTGAAATTCAGATGCCTGGGATATTTTACTAGTTCTGCTACTAAATTGTTGTGTGTTTTGAATTAAGTGTCTTTAATCTGGAACTCAGTATCCTCATCTGTAAATGAAGGGATTAGATGAAATTATTTTTCAGGGTATAGTTAGATTCAACATTTGATTCTTTTTGGTGGACCAAATGGTCTCCTTTAATGATATGGTATGCCTAGGGAAATGTTTTCCAAGAAAAGATGGCTAATAGAATTTTTGATTTAGCTTATTACAGCTTTTAGACGTTTGCTTTGATAAAGGACTTTAAACATAAATATGTTTACCTATAATGGTATTATATCTGGGCACACACGTTCAGGAACACGATGTAGGAAAAACAATATTCAGATATAATATTGAGGAGGACTCCAATAGCATGGGAGCATAATTTCAGCTCTGTTTCAAACAGGGTTCACAAATTCACAAGTTCAAGGGATGCAGTATTCTGGTCATAACGTGTTCAAATGAAGCAAAATATGTTTTGAATTTCATTTTGAATACCAACTACCAGTGCATGCAGGTCCTCTTTAAATCAGCATTATCTAAATCCATAGCACATCAAAATGAGAGCTACTTGAAGTAGTCATGAGAATGAAAGGCTACTAAAGACCGTAGCTAAAGTAGCCCTCAGTGCACTCTAGGGGGAGACGTTTGCCGTCCAAAGGGGGAACATCCCTTTGAAAGCCTTAACCAGCGACGTGGTCTGACCAACGCGAGCAGTTTTGGAGGCGGGGTGACCTACACTACCGCGGGAAGAGAGGACGGGAGAGTGCGAGGGTGACCAGGCAGCCCTCGGCCCCTGGCCTCAGGTGATCAGGCTGCCGTGACCTCGCACCTCAGTTCCGAGTCCTGACAGATTAGTGGGGGTCGCAAAAAGGGGGTGTGCGAATGGTAGATTGGCAACCACCAACTTGGTGAGATGGGGCCATAGACTGGATGTCTCTCTCTGGGGTGAAAGTCTTCAGAGACTCGTTCATAGGGACAGCTTGGGGCACAGCTAGAACGAAAATAGAGGGTGGACTTGGGGACGCGAGTTCAAAGAAAGCTGAATTCAGTTCACCTGCCTTGAGGAAAACTTCCCACAGAATTTTAGCTATGGGCAAGCACACCCTGCTGCTTCATCAAGCTCTGTGAATTTCTGCGGCTATTTCAACTCTTGAATTCCAAACTTTTGATTAAATATCACTTCTATTTTTTTTAAATCCCTTGAGTGGATGCTTCTCCCTTTATGATAGTAATATAATAATCCTTCTTATATTATTTATGTTATTGTCATATGGAAAAAGAAGTCAACCATACTCAGATCAGCTGATGATGCAATTTAAGAATTTTGGTTTTATTCTTTAAACCATTAATTGATATACTATATTGACTTCAGTTGCACAATATAGTGATTTGAAGATTACATACATTCCTAAATGCTCACCATAAGTGTAGTTATGATCTGTTACCACACAATGATATTACACTATTATTGACAATATTCCCTATGCTGTACTTATATCCCTATGATTAATTTATTTCAAGATTGGAAGTTTGTACCTCTTTATCCCATTCACCTATAATCTTAACACTTTATTGTCCAGGATATGGATAATAGGACTTCTGTGGTTATGGATTTGAAATACATTAAGCTTTCTCAACTAAGATGGGAACAAGACAGGGATGCCCACTTTCCCCACTGTTATTCAACATAGCTCTGGAGGTCCTAGCCACAACAATTAGACAAAACAAAGAAATACAAGGCGTCCAGATTGGTAAAGAAGAAGTCAAACTGTCACTATTTGCAGATGACATGATATTGTACATAAAAAACCCTAAAGACTCCACTCCAAAACTACTAGAACTATATCTGAATTCAAGAAATTTGCAGGATACAAAATTAATACACAGAAATCTGTTGCTTTCCTGTACACTAACGATGAACTAGCAGAAAGAGAAATCAGGACAAAAAATCCCATTCACAAATGCATCAAAAAGAATAAAATACCTAGGAATAAACCTAACCAAGGAAGTGAAAGACCTATATCCTGAAAACAGAAGACAATCTTAATAGAAATTAAAGAGGACACTAACAAATGGAAACTCATCCCATGCTCTTGGCTAGGAAGAATTAATATTGTCAAAATGACCACCCTACCTAAAGCAATGTACAGATTCAATGCAATCCCTATCAAAATACCAACAGCATTCTTCAACGAACTGGAACAAAGAGTTCTAAAATTTATATGGAACCACAAAAGACCCTGAATAGACAAGGCAATCCTGACAAGGAAGAATAAAGCAGGGGGGATCTTTCTTCCCAACTTTAAGCTCTACTACAAAGCCACAGTAATCAAGACAATTTGGTACTGGCACAAGAACAGACCCACAGACCAGTGGAAGAGAATAGAGAGTCCATATATTAACCCAAACATACACGGTCAATTAATATATGATAAAGGAGCCATAGATATACAATGGGGAAATGACAGCCTCTTCAACAGCTGGTGTTCGCAAAACTGGACAGCTACATGTAAGAGAATGAAACTGGATCATTGTATAATCCCATACACCAAAGTAAATTCAAAGATCTGAATGTAAGTCATGAAACCATAAAACTCTAAGTAAAAAACATAGGCAAAAATCTCTTGGACATAATCATGAGCAACTTCTTCATGAATATAACCCCTGGGCAAGGGAAACAAAAGCAAAGATGAACAAGTGGTACTATATCAAGCTGAAAAGCTTCTGTACAGCAAAGGACATCATCAATAGAACAAAAAGACATCCTACAGTATGGGAGAATATATTCATAAATGACATATCCGATAAAGGATTGACATCCAAAATATATAAATAACTCATGCACCTCAACAAACAAAAAGCAAATAATCCAATTAAAAGATGGTCAGAGGAGCTGAACAGACAATTCTCCAAAGAAGAAATTCAGATGGCCAACAGGCACATGAAAAGATGCTCCACATCACTAATTATCAGAGAAATGCAAATCAAAACCACAATGAGATATCACCTCATACCAGTAAGGATGGCTACCATCCAAAAGAAAAACAACAAATATTGGCAAGGATGTGGAGAAAGGGGAACCCTCCTACATTGCTGGTTGGAATGCAAATTAGTTCAACCATTGTGGAAAGCAGTATGGAGGTTCCTCAGAAAACTAAGAATAGAAATACCATTTGACCCAGGAATTCCACTCCTAGGAATTTACCCTAAGAATGCATCAGCTCAGTTTGAAAAAGACATATGCACCCCTATGTTTATCGCAGCACTATTTACAATAGCCAAGAAATGGAAGCAACCTAAGTGTCCATCAGTAGATGAATGAATAAAGAAGATGTGGTACATATACACAATGGAATATTATTCAGCCATAACAAGAAAACAAATCCTACCATTTGCAACAACATGGATGGAGCTAGAGGGTATTATACTCAGTGAAATAAGCCAGGCATAGAAAGACAAGTACCAAATGATTTCACTCATATGCAGAGTGTGAGAACAAAGAAAAAACTGAAGGAACAAAACAGCAGCAGACTCACAGAACCCAGGAATGGACTAACAGTTACCAAACGGAAAGGGACTGGGGAGGATGGGTGGGAAGGGAGGGATAAAGGGGAAAAAGGGGCATTACAATTAGCACACATAATGTAGCAGGGGACACGGGGAACACAGTACAAAGCAGAGAAGACAAGTAGTGATTCTACAGCATCTTTCTACCTTGATGGCTAGTAACTACTGTATTGAATAGTACAGCTGTAGAATAGTCTATCATTGCTGAAAGTTTTGTTGCACAGTGGTGTTCTAGAAAGCCTGTCAGCCCCTTGACATTTCTGCACTTGGAAAGATATTCAGATACAAACCCAGTTTTCTTAAGAGGTAAGATAAAGGTAAATACAAAATATGCAAAGAATAGGTGCTTAGCAAATATATTTTTGTTACTGACAAAATAATGACCTTAATATTCCCTTTCTCAATATTTCCTATAAAATTGCCCTATGACCAGAGCAGGCTAGCAATACTGAAACAGAGAATGCCAGGAGAGGTTTTAGCCTATCCAAATATTGTCATGCATAAATGGGTTATTCTGGGAGTACTGTTCATTTAGCACTCTCAATGCAGTGCATTTTGAAGTTTGGTGCAATGTGAGCCTCAAAATGGACTTTAAAGGAATATTCTGGTATTGAGACTGCCAGTGTTTAGAAAAATCTGACACTGGTCTGTCATTTTGACCTTTTTTTTGAGTCATGTAGATGGAGGGTTCCATGGCCCCCACTTTTGTTTCTAGCCCAGCCCAGATCTTGAGCATTTAACAAATTCTCAGGTTGTCCTCAGAGTCAGTGAAGGTTTCCATAGGAACTCTTCTAGGTATGGATTTAATTGCTGGGTGTTTTTTTAGTTACAATTGACATATGACAATTTTGATTTGTTTTTAAGTACAGGTATTCTCTGCATTTAAGTACAAGATAGAAAGTGTGATTTACCTCTAACAGATGTATCATCTTGAGTATATTGAAAGAATACAGGCTGAGAGTTTGGAGACCTGATTTCTTGGCTTGACTGTACCATTAAACCTCACTGTGACCTCAGATGGACAACCTGGTCTTTAGGATTTCTAAAGATTTCTTTATTTCTTTAAATTGGTTTTCTCTATTTCTCAGGTTTGTTTGTTTGCATCTTTCTTTTTCTTTCTTTCTTCCTTCCTTTCATTTCTCAAATTGGCAGTACATAAATGTTTATCTGTGGGGTGTATTGTAATGAAAAATAAAAATCAGTAACAGCAGAAATATTCGGGGAGGGTTAAAGTACAAAACAAATGTAAGATATATTTTATCATTGTTCTACTTATTTTTATACCACTATCAAATTATTGTTATTATTACGCTAGTGACTGCATTGTCATATTGTTAGCTCTTTATGGACATTCTTAGAACTTACAAGTTTAGAAGATTGTTAGATCTATCTATATATGGATTTTCTTAGGAAGAAAAGAACTCAGCTCAGAGTCTCAGGGGAGTCAGATATAGTGAGACAAGAGACCAAAGTCAAGAAAGCAAAGTAAATTTTAATACACTCTGTAGAGATCAACAGAGAAGGCCTGCCTAAGATAAAGACAAGCAGGCCCAGATGCTCATTCTGAGAGTTCTTTTATGTGGTTTTGGCAGGGCAGAGAGGTCCTTGATTGACAGCTGTCAGTTTTCTAGGTTTGTTCTGTTTGATGAAATGGGGACAGGGGCTGTGCTGTGCCTGTGCCTCTGATGTTTCTTATCTGGGGGGACCCTGGACATCTCCTGAGTCACTCTTGGACCCTGTGGCTTCATCTGATTAACTCTCTGAGTCATTTCTAGCTGTCTAGTTCTACTTGTTCAACTCCCTGAGTCATCTTTTGGGGGCCCTTTCTCCTTTTCATCCTGCTGATTTTTGTCTTTCTGCCTCACATTCCCCCTCAAGCAGTTGGGACCCAAATCACTGTGATGAGGGGAGATGACCGCTCTGGCTATTTCCTGCTAGTGAGGGACAGTGTGGTCATTTGTGTCCCTCTGCTTGTTGACTGTTGGGATGGTGATTAGGACAGTAAGGGTACCCATCTAGGGGTCCTAGGAAGAAAGCTGATTCATCTGTTGGCAGGGCTTGAGTCCTTGTGACAACAGGACTTTGGCCTTGATGGACTTTAGTCTGGAAGAAACAAATTTATTTAAGAGATTTAGTAAGCATGGCCCAAGTATTAGGGCTAGGAGAAGCATCAGCAGGGGTCCTGTTAAGGGAAGCAACCAGGATGCCCAGCTCCAAATCTGGGACCAGTTGCCCAGGATTCTGATAGTTGTTGTCGGATTCTGGAGGCATGTTCAGAAAGGTTTCGGACAGTGTCTCTAATGAGGCTAGACTGGTTAGCACAAAAACAACATTCCTCATCTAGAAAGAGGCATAGTCCTCCTTTTTCAGCAGTCAAGTGGTCCAATCCTCTTCTGTTTTGAAGCGTGACTGTTGCTAAGGAGTCTATCTGATTTTGAACAGTTATAATACTTTGGGCAATTTCTTCTAGGCTGCCGGAAAAATCTTTGGACAGGCTTTGATAATAGGACAGCAGGAGAGTTAGTCCAGCTATGCCAGAGCTTAGTCCTGCAGTGATTCCTAAGCCTAAGAGAGGAATGAACTGTATAACTCATTTAGCTCTTATGTGAGAGGGCAGAGGAATGGTCAATGATTGGTTACTGGGGACTATGTCAATGTCTGGGGCCAGGTGGACCAGGGTACAGGTCCCAGTCCAATTAGCTGGGAGGCACAAATAGGTATGGAATCCTCCTTATAAGAAAAAGTCTCCTTGGTTTTTGAGGCAGAAATTAGTTTCAATTAAATATAAGTGGGTGAGTTTGCTGTTTTCATTTTCCCACGCAGATAGGGTTCCTGCTAATACAGCTCCAGTTAAGGGTTGAAAAGGGTCCTGAGGCATGTAGTGGATTTCTCCAGAAGTTTTGTTTTCCCATTGTATGAAATTCCTTTTGCTATCTATTAGAACCCACTCAGAAGAATTTTAGTAAGTGGGGACTAGTAAGCATTCACGATGAGTAGGGAAGGAACATATATTCCAAGGGAAAATATTTATATAAGAGGCAGGTCTGCCTTGGTAATATCTTCACTGCCTAATTTTTAATGTATTGGCCTGTAAGGAAGGTTTCCATGAAAATCACAGGTTTGGAAAAAGGGGATGTTTGGCAAGGTGGTTTGAGGGCTTGATCTCTAAGGTGAAGTTGCAAAGATGCTTCTCAAGCTCTCCTAACTTTTCACCTGAAGTTTTATATCTTTTGAAGCAAAGTGGTGCCTGAAAATTAAGTTTAGTGTGGGAAGTTATTGGTCCCCAGACAGGCAGGTCAGTAGCGGAGGCCTGAGTTAAATTGTCTAAATAGGATCAGAGGAGTTGGACTGCTCTTCCTGTAATTGTTCTTTTTGTATATTCACTGATTTGGAAGTCATAAGGACTATTTAAATTTATTAGTTAGAAGGGGCTTCCACCTTGGTACTTGGGATGGAGGGTCATAGTAAGGTTAGGCCATAAGCAGATTGTAATTGGAGCAGCTGTATACTTGGTAGAGGTCATAGAGAGACATATCCAGCAGTCACATGCTAGCTGAGGATTGGTAATATTTAAGAGGTGATGTGTTAAGTTTAGGGTTTTGTGAAGGTATCCAGTGTCCATGAATTCTTTTAGGAGTAGCCCATGGCTGGTAATGTGCCAGGGAATGAGAATAAGTTTGTAAACAAAGGCCAGTGAGTTTGTCCAAAGGGGAAGTCTTGGGAGATTTATAAGTTAAGTATTGGTTATGGTATAGTGGTATTGGTTATAGTATAATTAGTTTTACTCCACTTTTGAAGAGCTAAGCTTAAGCACAGAGACAAGCTGTATCTCCGCAGACATGAGACAGAAGAGCCCAAGGGAGGGAAAATGCCCAAAGAGTAAAGAAAAAGGCAAAGAAAGTTAATTGACAATTTGTGAGCTCAGTCATGAGTGACTTATCTTATTTGGGAAGTTATCATCTGAAAAGAAGTCTTAGGTCTTCTAATGGTTCACAGGTATAGCTGGGGTCCCAGGTGATATTGTCCTCTGCAATTGGTTCTTTCCAAAGTTCCACTCATGAGTGATGTACCTAGCTGGTAACTCCAGGGACCTTGACAGCTGAAGGAGTGGACATAAGGACAGGGTAGAGTTCTTCCAAATGGGCTGTAACTGAGATTGAGGTAATCCATTTTTCCAGACTTTGATGAAGACCTGGGTCCCTGGGCTATACAGAGGCTTGTCCTCTGATTAATTATAGACTGGGACCTGGGTGAGTCCAAATTCTCTCAGGGACTGTTAGAACTGATGGATAGAAGTGGTATATTCTGATAAGGCACTGGCCTCATGGTCTAATAAATGGTCAGTGTGTAGGAAAGGCCATCTGTAGATAGTTTCAAATGGACTGAAATTAACATGGGCTTCTGGAGCTACTCGAACTCTTAATAAGGCTATGGGTAGAACTTTGACCCAATTTAGAGAGGTTTCTTGTACTAACTTTCAAACAGTAGCCTTAAGGGTTTGATTAGCTCATTCTACTTGCCCAGAAGATTGGGGTTTCCAGGCACAATGTAAGTGGTAGGAGATGCCCAGGTCTTGTGAAATAAGTTGGGTAATTTGGGATGTAAAGGCAGAGCTATTGTCACTCTGGAGTGATTTTGAGAGCCCAAACCATGGAATGATTTCATGTAGTAAAGTTTTTGCCACTTATATGGCCTTTTCTGTCCATGTAGGGAAGGCTTCTGTCTACCCAGTAAAGGTGTCTATATATACCAGCAGAAAATTGTATCCTTGACATAGAGGCATTTGGGTAAAGTCTAATTGACAGTCTTCTCCAGGGTAAGATCCTTGCCATTGAATAGGCTGTACTAGGTGGGGCTGTGGCTTTCCTTGTGTATTATTAATTGTACAGAGATGACAAACCTTGGCCACTTGTTTGATAGTATTTGTTAGTCCCCTACCAGTAAATAGGTGGCTGACTAATGTAATGAAAGCTGGCTGTCCTATATGGGTGGCATCATGTAGTGATTTGATGATTTTCCATTGTAGGCTTTAGAGTATAAAAAGGAAGCTGTCTCTGGTGAGCCACCCACTGGCCTGTAAAGCATATACCTGTTGCTGACCTCAAGTCCTTTCTTCCTCAGTATACTGAGGTGTTGGGAAATTAGTGGAGGGGAAGAGGCCACCTTCAAAAGAGTATGCTGAAGCGGAGAGGTCTTGAAGAGCTGCCTGTTTGGCAGCCTGGTTAGCTAGATGGTTGCCTTTTGCTATTTCAGCATCTTCCTTCTGGTGTCCCTTGCAATGTACTACAGCCACTTGTTGGGGGAGTTGTACTGCTTCAAGCAGCCTCAAGATCTGATCTTTGTATTTAACAGGACTGTCTTTAGTAGTTAAATATCCTCTTTCTCTCCAGATGGCTGCATGGGCATGGAGAATAAGAAATACATACTAGGAGTCAGTGTAAAGGGTAAGCTTTTTTCTCTTCTGCTGGTTCTAAGGCCCAAGATAGAGCAATGAGCTCAGCTAATTGAGCTGAAGTTCCGGGAGGTAGACCCTGGGCCTCTATTGTTTCATGTAGGGAGACTATAGCATACCCAGCTTTTCCTTGCTCATTAAGAACAAAACTGCTCCCATCAGTGAACCAGATAAGATCTGGGTTATCTAATGGTTGGTCTGTAAGCTGAGGCCTAGGGCCAAGAGAGAGTAATAGTGCTTCTGGACTTGAATAGATGGGTTCTTTCTGAGTATCTGGGAGCAAGGTAGCTGGATTTGGAGTTGATCATGTAACTACTGTGATATCAGTGTTTTCTAACAGCATGACTTGATATTTGAGGAGTCTATTAGACAGCCATTGGAATCCGTTATATTGTAAGAGGTTATGGATATTGTGAGAGGTATAAATGTCCATGGGAGCCCCTAGAGTTAGTTTGAGGGTTTCTTCTAGAAAATAGAAAGGGCCCCAATAGCTCTAAAACAGGAAGGCCACCCTTGCACTGTGGGGTAGAGTCTTTTTGACAGATAGGCCATAGGTTGGTGAGTTGGACCTAATTTTTGTGAGTTAGAACTCCAAGGGCCACTCCTTGTCTTTCATGGGAGTACATTTGGAATGGCCTGGATGGGTTTGGGAGTCCTAGGGTACGGGCCCATGTTAACAGGTTCTTAAGCAGATCTACAGCTTTTTGTTTTGATGGTTCCCAGTCTAAAGGTTTAGTGTCATCCTTTCCTTTTAGGACTTCATAGAGAGGCTGTGCAATGAGTCCATAATTTAGGATCCATAACCTGCAATATCCTTTAAGTCCTAGGAAAGCCCCAAGTTGCTTGTGGGAAGTAGGTTGGGGAAGGGAAATAATGGCATGAACTTGGTCTGGAGAAAGGCCTCTCTTTCCTGGAGTAAGGATTATACCCAGGTAAGTGACCTTTTGTTGTACTAACTGAACGTTGGCCCTTGAAACTTTATATCCCTGCTCAGCTAAAAAGTTTAGGGTTTGAATGGTATGGTTAATAGAGTCTTGTTTTGTGGGGGAACAGATTAAAAGATCATCTACATATTGTATGAGTGTGCCCCATTGTTCAGGTGCAGGTATGCTAAGTCTTGGGACAAGGCTTGTCCAAATAAATGAGGACTGTCTCTAAACCCCTGGGGGAGGACAGTCCAGGTTAGCTGGACAGAGGTGTTTTCTGGAGTGGTCCATTCAAAAGCAAATAGTGACTGTGACTGTTTTTCTAAGAGGATGCAGAATAAAGCGTCTTTGAGATCTAGAGTTGTAAACCACGAGGTGTCAGGTGGAATAACTCCTAATAGAGTATATAGGTTAGGGACCATTGAGTGGAGAGGCACAACTGCCTCATTGATAGTTCTTAGATCCTGGACTAGATGATAAGTCTGGTCTTTCTTTTTGATGGCCAGGATTGGAGTATTGTAAGGTGAATTAGTTGGAACTAGCAGCCCATGTTTAAGGTATTTGGAAATTAGAGGCTGAAGGCCTTTACTAGCCTTAGGTTTTATAGGATATTGTTTTTGGCTAGAAAACATAGTTGGGTCATTGAGCTAGATGACTACTGGAGTGGCATACTTAGCCCTTCCTGGGATTTCCTTATCCCAAATGTCAAGATTGATAGACTGTTACCAGTCCTGACAAGCTAATGAGGGGGTTTTGGGAGCAACCAGAAGTTGGAGAGGGGTATGACTAGCTGGGGGAAAACTAAAAATAATCCTGGTTTGTAATTTTTCTAGTATGTCTCATCCCAAGAGGGAAATAGGACATTCTTTTACAACTAAAAACAGATGTGAACAATAATAGTTTGGAGGAGACATCCTAAGGGTGGAGTGAAGGGCCAAGTACTAGGGTTCCCTGTCAATCCAAGTACTATACAAGTTCAAGAGGATAGAGGTCCAAAATAGGAATTGAGGACAGAGTAGGAGGCCCCAGTGTTAATTAAAAAGAAAATTGTCCTACCTGCCAAGTCCATGGTTACCCTAGGCTGTAGCCCAGGGATGTTGATGTCATGGATTGGGGCCAAATGGCTAGGGACACTCCATTCCTGTGAAAGGAGCTCAAGGACCATGGGTGGCTGGGATGGCCCAGGGGCGCTGTGGCCCATGGGGCAAAGGGCAGTCCAGTGACCCATTTCTGTACATTTGAAGCAGGGAGATTGTGAAGCCTTATCTCTATTGGACAGCTCTTAGCCCAATGCCCCATCTTATGACAGATGTTAGACTTACTATCTTTCTTAGAATTCTGGTCAGGACCTGGTGAGCCTCTGGACATGGGCTGAGCCACAAGGTCATATAATAGCTGAGTATATCGGGCCTCCATCTTTTCCTTTTCCTGAGCTATAGCCTCTTCTTGATCATGGCCACAGAACACACTATTGACTGAGGTGAGGAGCTCAACTAAACTGCTATTAGGGTTTGCCTGGATGTGTTTTTGTTTTTGTTGTTTCTTTTGAGAAGGCATCTCTCATATTTATTGATCAAATGGTTGTTAACAACAATAAAATTCTGTGTAGGGGACTCAATGCTCAATGCACAATCATAAACCCACCCCAAGCCTGATTCTCGTCAGTCTCCAATCTTCTGAAGCATAATGAACAAGTTCTTACATGGTGAACAAATTCTTACATAGTGAATAAGTTCTTACATGGTGAACAGTACAAGGGCAGTCATCACAGAAAATTTCGGTTTTGATCATGCATCATGAACTATAAATCAGGTCAAATATGAATATTCATTTGATTTTTATACTTGATTTATATGTGAATCCCACATTTCTCCCTTATTATTATTATTATTACTATTATTTTTTAATAAATTGCTGAAGTGGTAGGTAGATGCAAGATAGAGGTAGAAAACATAGTTTAGTGCTGTAAGAGAGCAAATGTAGATGATCAGGTGTGTGCCTGTAGACTAAGTGTTATTCCAAGCTAGACAAGGGCAACAAAACATCCACGGATGCAGAAGATTTTTCTCAGGACAGGGGGGTGAGGTTCTAAGCCTTACCTCTGTTGATCCCCAATTTCTCACCTGATAGCCCACCTGCGACTGTGCCTGTCTTAGGTTGTTCCTCCCTTGAGGAATCTTACCCGTCTCTGGCTAACCAGTCATCTTCCGGGGCCATACAGGGAAATGTAAAGTTGGAGAGAGAGAGGCAATATTGTTTGAAAGGGTTAGCTTTTTACTTCTTTGCAGATTTATGCCCTGTGGCTTTTATGCCCAGTATTTGTCTTGAGGTATCTTTATCACTTGGAAGAATTATGATACTCGGTAAATTCAATTTGAGGCACGAATTCTATTTAAGGGTTGTAATTAGGAAGGAAGAAGAAAAGCTATAGAAGTAGCAGGCGGCAGAAAACATGGGAAGATTGATTATTTCTTTGACATATCTTCTTGTAGAGTAACTTAAGCATGTATAGGTTTTAAACTACTAATTAAATTGCATACACACACTAACATAATAGGAATACAGTTACATAACCAAAGCAGACCTATAATTACCAGCCATCTCCAGTGAAACCAAGAAAACTAGTTAGGCACCCTAGGCATTTGTGAAAACTTATCTATGATATGGTGGATATTGTCCAACTGAACTTGAGCAGTCTGAGAGAAATCAGACAAACTAAAACAACCAATTCTTAGGGACTGTTCACATCCCATGTGTTCTTTTAACAGTAGATAGTCTGTAGTTGTAAGATTCTGGAGCGCTACAACTTGCACTCCTCCTAATTCTTGGTTGAGTTCCAGCAGTATAGATCCAGTCAAATTTGTTGTTTTACTGTATGCACAGGGCAGCTTAGATATCTCCTTCTTCATTCCAATGGCAAGTCCAGGAACCAGTGGGATGAATGCAGCTACACCTGCAGCATCGCCTGGATCTTTGTTGAGGTTTTTTGATGATCATCTTCTGGTATGACTCTTCCAGAGAGTGCTGATGTTGGAAGTTCTTCTTCATATTGTATCTTAGTTCATTTTCTGGGTAGCCAAATTAGGCATTGATCCTCTGAATAAACATGAACAGACCCTTTGCCTACACTTTGATATGCCCTTTATACCATTGTGTAGAACTCCTTGGAGGTCACCACACAGGAACTGCTTTTTTTTTTTAAGAGGAAGGAATATTATCAGAAAAGTGTACCTCCATAGCCGATCATCTGACACCCTTTCAGTGATCAAAGTTAAGGATATTTAAAGCATGCATTAATCGTTGATTTACAGTTAGTTTTATCCTATCAGGGAGTAATCCCCCTTTTCTTTCTTTCTTTTTTGTTACATTAATCTACACTTACATGAAGAATATTATGTTTACTAGGCTCTCCCCTATACCAGGTCCCACCTATAAACCCATTTACAGTCACTGTCCATCAGCATAGCAAAATGTTGTAGAATCACTACTTGTCTTCTCTGTGTTATACAGCCCTCCCCTTTATCCCACCCTCCCCATTATGCATGCTAATCTTAATACCCCCCTTCTTCTTCCCCCCCTTAACCCTCCCTACCCACCCATCCTCTCCGGTCCCTTTCCCTTTGGTACCTGTTAGTCCATTCTTGGGATCTGTGATTCTGCTGCTGTTTTGTTCCTTCAGTTTTTCCTTTGTTCTTATACTCCACAGATGAGTGAAATCATTTGGTATTTCTCTTTCTCCGCTTGGCTTATTTCACTGAGCATAATACCCTCTAGCTCCACCCATGCTGTTGCAAATGGAAGGATTTGCCCTCTTCTTATGGCTGAGTAGTATTCCATTGTGTATATGTACCACATCTTCTTTATGCATTCATCTACTGATGGACATTTAGGTTGCTTCCAATTCTTGGCTATTGTAAATAGTCCTGTGATAAATATAGGGGTGCATCTGTCTTTCTCAAACTTGAGTGCTGCGTTCTTAGGGTAAATTCCTAGGAGTGGAATTCCTGGGTCAAACGGTAAGTCTGTTTTGAGCATTTTGATGAAACTCCATCCTGCTTTCCACAATGGTTGAAATAATTTACAATCCCACCAGCAGTGTAGGAGGGTTCCCCTTTCTCCACAGCCTCACCAACATTTGTTGTTGTTTGTCTTTTGGATGGCAGCCATCCTTACTGGTGTGAGGTGATACCACATTGTAGTTTTAATTTGCATTTCTCTGATAATTAGTGATGTGGAGCATCTTTTCATGTCTCTGTTGGCCATCTGTATTTATTTTTTGGAGAACTGTCTGTTCAGTTCCTCTGCCCATTTATTAATTGGATTATTTGTTTTTTGTTTGTTGAGGCGTGTGAGCTCTTTATATATTCTGGACGTCAAGCCTTTATTGAATCTGTCATTTTCAAATATATTCTCCCATACTGTAGGGTTCCTTTTTGTTCTATTGATGGTGTCTTTTGCTGTACAGAAGCTTTTCAGCTTAATATAGTCCCACTTGTTCATTTTTGCTGTTGTTTTCCTTGCCCGGGGAGATATGTTCAAGAAGAGGTCACCCATGTTTATGTCTAAGAGGTATTTGCCTGTGTTTTTTTCCAAGAGTTTAATGGTTTCATGACTTACATTCAGGTCTTTGATCCATTTTGAGTTTACTTTTGTATATGGGGTTAGACAATGGTCCAATTTCATTCTCCTACATGTAGCTGTCCAGTTTTGCCAGCACCATCTGTTGAAGAGACTGTCATTTCGCCACTGTATGTCCATGGCTCCTTTATCAAATATTAATTGACCATATATGTTTGGGTTAATGTCTGGAGTCTCTAATCTGTTCCACTGGTCTGTGGCTCTGTTCTTGTGCCAGTACCAAATTGTCTTGATTACTATGGCTTTATAGTAGAGATTAAAGTTGGGGAGTGAGATCCCCCCTGATTTATTCTTCTTTCTCAGGATTGCTTTGGCTATTCGGGGTCTTTGGTGTTTCCATATGAATTTTTGAATTATTTGTTCCAGTTCACTGAAGAATGTTGCTGGTAATTTGATAGGGATTGCATCAAATCTGTATATTGCTTTGGGCAGGATGGCCATTTTGTCTATATTAATTCTTCCTAGCCAGGAGCATGGGATGAGTTTCCATTTGTTAGTGTCCCCTTTAGTTTCTCTTAAGAGTGATGTGTAGTTTTCAGAGTATAGGTCTTTCACTTCCTTGGTTAGATTTATTCCTAGTTATTTAATTCTTTTTGATGAAATTGTGAATGGAATTGTTTTCCTGATTTCTCTTTCTATTGGTTCATTGTTAGTGTATAGGAAAGCTACAGATTTCTGTGTGTTAATTTTGTATCCTGCAACTTTGCTGTATTCCGATATCAGTTCTAGTAGTTTTGGAGTGGAGTCTTTAGGGTTTTTTATGTACAATATCATGTCATCGGCAAATAGTGACAGTTTAGCTTCTTCTTTACCAATCTGGATTCCTTGTATTTCTTTGTTTTGTCTGATTGCCGTGGCTAGGACCTCCAGTACTACGTTAAATAGCAGTTGGGAGAGTTGCCATCCCTGTCTAGTTCCCGATCTCAGAGGAAAAGCTTTCAGCTTCTCACTGTTCAGTATAATGTTGGCTGTGGGTTTATGATATATGTCCTTTATTATGTTGAGGTACTTGCCCTCTATTCCCATTTTGCTGAGAGTTTTTATCATGAATGGATGTTGAATTTTGTCAAATGCTTTTTCAGCGTCTATGGAGATGATCATGTGGTTTTTGTCTTTCTTTTTGTTGATGTGGTGGATGATGTTGATGGATTTTCAAATATTGTACCATCCCTGCATCCCTGGGATGAATCCCACTTCGTCATGGTGTATGATCCTTTTGATATACTTTTGAATTCGGTTTACTAATATTTTGTTGAGTATTTTTGCATCTACATTCATCAGGGATATTTGTCTGTAATTTTCTTTTTTGGTGGGGACTTTGCCTGGTTTTGGTATTCGGGTGATGTTGGCTTCATAGAATGAGTTTGGGAGTATTCCCTCCTCTTCTATTTTTTGGAAAACTTTAAGGAGAATGGGTATTATGTCTTCCCTGTGTGTCTGATAAAATTCCGAGGTAAATCCGTCTGGCCTGGGGATTTTATTCTTGGGTAGTTTTTTGATTACCGTTTCAATTTCTTTGCTCGTAATTGGTTTGTTTAACTTTTGTGTTTATTCCTTGGTCAGTCTTGGAAGGTTGTATTTTTCTAGGAAGTTGTCCATTTCTTCTAGGTTTTCCAGCTTGTTCGCATATAGGTTTTCATAGTAGTCTTTAATAATTCTTTGTATTTCTGTGGAGTCTGTCATGATTTCTCCATTCTCATTTCTGATTCTGTTGATTTGTTTTGATTCTCTTTTTTTCTCTTAATAAGTTTTGCTAGAGGCTTATCTATTTTGTTTATTTTCTCAAAGAACCAGCTCTTGGTTTCATTGATTTTTGCTATTGTTTTATTCTCCTCAATTTTGCTCATTTCTTCTCTGATCTTTATTATGTCCCTCCTTCTGCTGACTTTATTCCTCATTTGTTCTTCTTTTTCCAATTTCGATAATTGTGATGTTAGGCTATTCATTTGGGATTGTTCTTCCTTCTTCAAGTGTGCCTGGATCGCTATATACTTTCCTCTTAAGACTGCTTTCGCTGCGTCCCACAGGAGTTGGCGCTTTGTGTTGTTGTTGTCATTTGTTTCTATATATTCCTTGATCTCTATTTTAATATGTTCATTGATCTATTGATTATTTAGGAGCATGTTGTTATGCCTCCATGTGTTTGTGAGCCTTTTTGTTTTCTTTGTAGAATTTATTTCTAGTTTTATACCTTTGTGGTCTGAAAAATTGGTTGGTAGAGTTTCAATATTTTGGATTTTGCTGGGGCTCTTTTTGTGGGCTAGTATGTGGTCTATTCTGGAGAATGTTCCTTGTGCACTTGAGAAGAATGTATATCCAGTTGCTTTTGGATGTAGAGTTCTATAGATGTCTATTAGGTAAATCTGTTCTACTGTGTTGTTCAGTGCTTCTGTGTCCTTACTTATTTTCTGCCTGGTGGATCTATCCTTTGGGGTGAGTGGGGTGTTGAATTCTCCTAAAATGAATGCATTTCAGTCTATTTCCCCCTTTAGTTCTGTTAGTATTTGTTTCACATATGCTGGTGCTCCTCTGTTGTGTGTATATATATTTAGAATGGTTATATCCTCTTGTTGGTCTGAGCCCTTTATCATTATGTAGTGTCCTTCTTTATCTCTTGTTACTTTCTTTGTTTTAAAGTCTATTTTGTCTGATATTAGTACTGCAACCCCTGCTTTCTTCTCACTGTTGTTTGCCTGAAATATATTTTTCCATCCCTTGACTTTTAGTCTGCACATATCTCTGGGTTTGAGATGAGTTTCTTGTAAGCAGCATATAGATGGGTCTTGCTTTTTCATCCATTCTTTTACTCTGTGTCTTTTGATTGGTGCATTAAGTCCATTTACATTTAGGGTGACTATTGAAAGATATGTACTTATTGCCATTGCAGGCTTTAAATTCATGGTTACCAAAAGTTCAAGGTTAGCCTCTTTAGTATCTTAATGCCTAACATAGCTCGCTTATTGAGCTGTTATATACACTGTCTGGAGATTCTTTTCTTCTCTCATTTCTTATTCCTCCTCCTCCATTCTTCATATGTTGGGTGTTTTGTTCTGTGCTCATTTTAGGAGTGCTCCCATCTAGAGCAGTCCCTGTAAGATGCCCTGTAGAGGTGGTTTGTGGCAAGCAAATTCCCTCGGCTTTTGCTTGTCTGGGAATTGTTTAATCCCTCCATCATATTTAAATGATAGTCGTGCTGGATACAGTATCCTTGGTTCAAGGCCCTTCTGTTTCATTGCATTAAATATATCATGCCATTCTCTTCTGGCCTGTAGGGTTTCTGTCGAGAAGTCTGATGTTAGCCTCGTGGGTTTTCCTTTATAGGTGACCTTTTTCTCTCTAGCTGCCTTTAAAACTCTTTCTTTGTCTTTGATCTTTGCCATTTTAATTATTATGTGTCTCGGTGTTGTACTTCTTGGATACTTTCTCTTTTGGGTTCTGTGTATTTCCGTGGTTTGTTTGATTATTTCCTTCCCCAGTTTGGGGAAGTTTTCAGCAATTATTTCTTCCAAGATACTTTCCATCCCTTTTCCTCTCTCTTATTCTTCTGGCACCCCTATAATATGGATATTGTTCCTTTAGCATTGGTCACACAGTTCTCTTAATATTGTTTCATTCCTGGAGATCCTTTTATCTCTGTCTATGTCAGCTTCTATGTGTTCCTGTTTTCTGATTTCTATTCCATCAGTGGCCTCTTGCATCTTATCCATTCTGCTTATAAATCCTTCCAGAGTTTGTTTGATTTCTGTAATCTCCTTTTGGCCTCTGTGATCTCCCTCCAGACTTCATCCCATTTCTCTTGCATATTTCTATGCATCTCTGTCAGCACGTTTATGATTTTTATTTTGAATTCTTTCTCAGGAAGACTGGTTATGTCTGTCTCCTTCTCTGGTGTCTCTGTGATCTTGGTTTGCCTGTAATTTTGTCTTTTCATGGTGATAGGAATAGTCTGCAGAGCTAGGACGAGTGACGGCTGGAAGAACTTCCCTTCTTGTTGGATTGTGGCCCTCCTCTCCTGGGAGAACAGTGACCTCTAGTGGCTTGTGCCTGGTAGTTGCGCGCAGACAGGGCTTCTGCTTCCTGCCCGGCTGCTATGGAGTTTATCTGCGCTGTTGCTGTGGGCGTGGCCTGGCTCAGGATGCTACTCCAAAATGGTGGAGTCTCATTGGAGGGGGAGCACCCGGAGGCTATTTATCTCCATAATGGGCCTCCGTGCTCCCTGCTGCCCAGGGGATTAGAGTGCCCAGAGATCCCCAGATTCCCTACCTCTGCACTAAGTGTCCCGCCCTGCCCCTTTAAGACTTCCAAAAAGCACCCGCCAGAGCAAAATATTGACAACAACAACAACAACAACGAAATGGCACTCGCTTTTCTTTTGTCCTCCAGCGCCAGCCCCCAACACCTGTTCACCGGTCTTGCTGCCCTGTTTCCCTAGGTTCCAGCCCTCCATGCATTCACTGTTTCTGTGCTCTGGTGCGGATGGCTGGGGCTGGGTGTTCAGCAGTCCTGGGCTCCCTCTCCCTCCCCGCTCTGACTCCTCTCCTCACACCGGGAGCTGGGGGGAGGGGTGCTCGGTTCCCGCCGGGCCGGGTCTTGTATCTTACCCCCTTTGTGATGCACTGGGTTCTCGCAGGTGTGGATGTGGTCTGGATGTTGTCCTGTGTCCTCTGGTCTTTATTCTAGGAAGAGTTGTCTTTGTTATATTTTCATAGATATATGTGGTTTTGGGAGGAGATTGCTGCTGCTCTACTCACGCCGCCATCTTGGCTCCACCCCCCTGGATCTGTTTTTGTAATTTTCTCCTGATGTTGGATGATGACTGTGAGAGGAATTTATCTCTCAGAATTACTTTTCCCTCGTACATGTCTAAGTCTAGATTAGTATATTTAGTGAGGCTGTCTCTCAGTCTTTCTAAGAAAGTAACAGGGTTTTCCTCTGGTCCCTGATTAATGGCAGCAACTTTTTAATAGTTAATAACTTTTTGCCTAGAGTTCTTTAGCCCCATCTTTATGCAAAAAAGCTAGTGGTTTTTTCCCCACCTATTGTCTTTATCATTATAATGCCAGTTAGGGTCTGTCAAGGGGACAGCTGTTTTCCCAGTGGGAAATTTAGTGTCCAATAAGTGGAGGCTACTGGCAAATTTATGGGCTTCTTTAATAACTCTCTCTCATTCAGGGTCAGAAAGTGTCTCAGGATTATCATGACATCTTTCCAGGTGAAGTCATAAGCTAGACTGATGTAGTGGAATTGGTAAGTATAATTATCTGGATTGGTAGTACAGCTGCCAAGATCAGCTTTAAGCTGTTTTAATTCTGTTAGTGAAAAAGGTTTGTGGACTAGCACTGTGCCAAATTCTCCACTTGCCATTTCTACTAATGGGAGAATTTCAGCAGGTGCCTTTGGGAGCATATTTGAGTACCCAGGACTCTGTCATTGAAGGCCTTGTGGGGCTGGCTATGACACTTTGCCCTTGGGTGGTCCTGGGTACTGGGGTGGAGGTAAAGCAGGAAGTGAAGCAGAGGGAAGGCTGGGAGTACGTTTTAATTTGCAAGTCTGGCAGAGATCCTCTTGGCTTTTAAGATTGAAGAAAGCCTGAACATATAGGATTTGTGCCCATTTACCCAGATTTTTGCAGAAAGGTCAAGCTGCATAAGGGTGTTAGGGTTCAGAGTTCCATTAATTGGCCACTGCTACTGGTCCCCTAGTTGATATTGGGGCCAGGCTGTGTTGCAAAAGGATATTAGTCTTTTCTTTTTAAGTGTTTCTGCATCTATATGGGACCAATTAGAAAGGATATAGCCCAGTGGCATGGTAGCTGGAATGGGTTCCTGGTTGCCTATCTAGGAAGAAATGAATGGTTTAGAGAGCCTAGCATCCCAGGGTCTATCCCAGAGGTCTCAACATCTCAAGACCTGGAAATCGATTCCTGTTTTGGACATCTCTGGCAACAGGATGGAGGACTGAAAGACTACAATCCTGCAGAATGGGTTAGAGAGCCCAGCATCCCAGGGTCTATCCCAGAGGTCCTAGCACAGCTGGCTGCCCAGGGCTTTAATGCATCCCAACTCACACGTCTCCAAGTGTGATATGGAGGACTAGTCTTGTGGCTTCCTAAAGAAGGATTAAAGGGGGATTACCATGATCTGAGGTGATCCCAAGAGCTGGAGACAGTAGAAATCAAGGCTTTGTGGGAGCCAGAAGGTGACTCAACCAAATGGAAACTGGAAAGGAGATAGTGTCAGACAGCAAAAATCTATCTGGGAGATGGCCAGGGGTTTGACTTGGGTGTGATTTTACTGTGAGTGTGGTTGTGCAGATGTTTTCATGTAGGTGACAGGGAGCCTAATGCTTCTGTCCCTGATCTGCGACCACCTTATCCTGTCATGGGAATCTTCTAGTAGCGGCCTGCCCTAGTGGCATTTTAGTGTGGCTGATCCATGCCCGTTTTTGGCCAGAATGGCTGCCCAACAGAAAATGAAAGTAAGAGTGACTTACCACTGTTTTCTCTGAGGCGTGGCACCAAAATGTGTTAAGAAAGAAAGGACTCAGCTCAGTTTCTCAGGGAAGTCAGATATAGTGAGAAAAGAAACCAAGTCAAGAAAGCAAAGTAAGTTTTAATACCGTCTGCATAGAGTAACAGAGCAGGCCTGCCTAAGATAAGACAAGCCCAGATGTTCATTCTGAAGCTTCTTTTATGTGGTTTTGGCAGGGAAGAGAGGTCCTTGATTGACAGATGTCAGCCCTCTAGGCTTGTTCTATTTGGTGAAATGGGGACAGGGGCTGTGCTGTGCCTCTCATGTTTCTTGTCTGGGGGGATTTTGGACATTTCCTGAGTCACTCTTGGACCTTTTGGCATCATCTGATTAACTCTCAGTGATTTCTGGCTGGATGGTTCTATTTGATCAACTCCCTGAGTCATCTTTGGGGGGCCCTTTCTCCTTTTCATCCCGTTCATTTCTGTCTTTCTACATAACAATTTCAATAACATAAAACCAGGTGTACCTTACCTTAGAAGCCATCTTTAGGGAATAATTTTCCTTCAGAACATGTTTGTTAGTCTGGAAATTATTAATTAAATTGGTGAGCTGGAAAAATTGAAACAGTAGGAAATGTCATAATAATGTGCACTTAAGGACCTCTCCTTTCACTGATGGCAACCATTCACATTATCAAAATCATAAGCTATGCAGGATGATGTTCATAGGGAAATCATTTCACTATAGTGACTATAACAGTATTGAATTTATCATTCTTGAAGAGACCTGTAAATCGACAAAAGGGCTTCAAATTAAAAGTAAGTTAAAAATTATAGATATCAAAACATCAGGAAAGAAATCAAGACTGCTTTCATCTGAAAATAATAAAAATATATACATAGATTTTGGAAGAGTTTGGGTATAAATCACCAGTTATGAAATCTGATACATTAAAAGAAGAGAAAAATTTTATTTGCCAGTAAGACTCTTTCAAATGCATCTTTAATTACATTTCACAGGTGATTAACCATACTGTCTTTATTTCACAGCTAAGATCAGCATAGAGAAGCAGGATAGCTATAGATCTTCTAGAAAAAAATGGGATGCAACTTTTATTAGTCTCTATCCTTATTAAAGCTCTGGGGAAGGAAATTTGGCCCTGATATTACCAGGCTAGGATGACTACAGCCGTTATTTAAAGGCAGCATGTACCAGTTTCACCAAAGAAAGTTATTTACTTTCAGATTGTAAATTAGGCACTTGGGGAATGGCTTTAGGTCTCAGAGTTCGGATGCTATTGCTGGGTATACGGATGCAATTGTTTTATTTAAGTCTATGTTATAGGTCTAAACGACTTATGGCATTGCATAAAAGGTGACTTTTTTATTTTTTTTAAATTTTGGTATCATTAATCTATAATTACATGAGGAACATTATGTTTACTAGACACCCCCCATCACCAAGTCCCCCCCACATACCCCATTACAGTCTCTGTCTATTAGTGTAGTAAGATGCTATAGAGTCAATACTTGTCTTCTCTGTGTTGTAGAGCCCTCCCCCTGCTCCTCCCCATATACATGCTAATCATAATGCCCCCTTTCTTCCCCCCCATTATACCACCCTACCCACCTATCCTCCTCAGTCCCTTTCTCTTTGGTAACTGTTAGTCCATTCTTGGATTCTGCGAGTCTGCTGCTCTTTTGCTCCTTCAGTTTTTACTTTGTTCTTATAATCCACAGATGAGTGAAATCATCTGATACCTGTAATTCTCCACCTGGCTTACTTCACTGAGCATAATACCCTCTAGCTCCATCCATGTTGTTGCAAATGGTAGGATTTGTTTTCTTCTTATGGCTGAATAATATTCCATTGTGTATATGTACCACATCTTCTTTATCCATTCATCTACTGATGGACACTTAGGTTGCTTCCAATTCTTGGTTATTGTAAATAGTGCTGTGATAAACATAGGGGTGCATAGGTCTTTTTCAAACTGGGCTGCTGCATTCTTAGGGTAAATTCCTAGGAGTGAAATTCCTGGGTCAAATAGTATTTCTATTTTGAGATTTTTGAAGAACCTCCATACAGCTTTCCACAGTGGTTGAACTAACTTACATTCCCACCAGCAGTGTAGGAGGATTGCCCTTTCTGCACATTCTCTCCAACATTTGCTGTTGTTTGTCTTTTAGATGGTGGCAATCCTTACTAGTGTGAGGTGATATCTCCTAGTGGTTTTGATTTGCATTTCTCTGATGACTAGCGATGTGGAGCATCTTTTCATGTGTCTGTTGGCCATCTGAATTTTTTCTTTGGAGAATTTTCTGTTCAGCTCCTCTGACCATTTTTTTATTGGATTATTTGCTTTCGTTTGTTGAGGTGTGTGAGCTCTTAATATATTTTGGAAGTCAACCCTTTATTGGATCTGTCATTTATGAATATATTCTCCCATATTGTAGGATGCTTTTTGTTCTATTGGTGATGTCCTTTGTGGTACAGAAGCTTTTCAGCTTAATATAGTTCCACTTGTTCATTTTAGCTTTTGCTTCCCTGGCCCAGGGAGATATATTCATGAAGAAGTTGTTCATGTTTATGTCCAAGATATTTTTGCCTATGCTTTTCTTATAAGAGTTTTATGGTTTCATGACTTACATTCAGGTCTTTGATCCATTTCAAATTTACATTTGTGTATGGGGTTAGACAATGATCCGATTTCATACTCTTACATGTAGCTGTCAAGTTTTGCCAACACTAGCTGTTAGAGAGGCTGTCATTTCCCTATTGTATGTCCATGACTACTTTATCGTATATTAATTGACCATATATGTTTGGGTTATTATCTGGACTCTCTACCCTGTTCCACTTGTCTTTGGGTCTGTTCTTGTGCCAGTACTAAACTGTCTTGATTACTGCAGCTTTGTAGTAGAGTTTGAAGTTGGGAAGCGAGATACCCCCTGCTTTTTTCTTCCTTCTCAGGATTGCTTTGTCTAATCGGGGTCTTTTGTGGTTCCATATTAATTTTAAAACTATTTCTGCCAGTTCGTTGAAGAACGCTTTTGGTATTTTGATAGGGATTGCATTCAATGTGTAGATTGCTTTAGGCACGATGGCCATTTTTACAATATTAATTCTTCCTAGCCAAGAACATGGGATGAGTTTCCATTTGTTAGTGTCCTCTTTAATTTCTCTTAAGAGTATCTTGTAGTTTTCAGGGTATAAGTCTTTCACTTCCTTGTTAAGGTTTATTCCTAGATATTTTATTCTTTTTGATGCAGTTGTGATCGGAATGTTTTTCCTGATTTCTCTTTCTGCTAGTTTATCGTTAGTGTGTAGGAAAGCAACAGATTTCTGTGTATTAATTTTGTATCCTGCAACCTTGCTGATTTCTGATATTACTTATAGTAGTTTTGGAGTGGAGTCTTTAGGGTTTTTTATGTACAATATCATGTCATCTGCAAATAATGACAGTTTGACTTCTTCTTTACCAGTCTGGATGCCTTGTATTTCTTTGTTTTGTCTGATTGTCGTGGTTAGGGCCTCCAGAGCTATGTTGAATAACAGTGGGGAGAATGGGCATCCCTGTCTTGTTCCTGATCTTAGAGGAAAGGCTTTCAGCTTCTCACAGTTAAGTATGATGTTGGATGTGTGTTTGTTGTATATGTCCTTTATTATGTTGAGGTACTTGTCCTCTATGCCCATTTTGTTGAGAGTTTTTATCATGAATGGATGTTGAATTTTGTTGAATGCTTTTTCAGCATCTATGGAGATGATCATGCAGTTTTTGTACTTCCTTTTGTTGGTGTGGTGGATGATGTTGATGGATTTTCTAATGTTCTACCATCCTTGCATTCCTGAGATGAATCCCACTTGAACATGGTGTATGATCCTCTTGACGTACTTTTGAATTCAGTTTGCTAGTATTTTGTTGAGTATTTTTGCATCTACATCAGGGATATTGGTCTGTAATTTTCTTTTTTGGTGCGGTCTTTGCCTGTTTGCAGTATTAGAGTGATGCTGGCTTCATTGAATGAGTTTGGAAATATTCCCTCCTCTTCTACTTTTTGGAAAACTTTAAGGAGAATGGGTATTATGTCTTTTCTATATGTCTGATAAAATTCAGTGGTAAGTCCTTCTTGCCCAGCGGTTTTGTTCTTGGGCAGTTTTTTGATTACCAATTCAATTTCATTGCTGGTAAATTGGTCTTTTAGATTTTCTGTTTCTTCCTTGGTCAGTCTTGGAAGGTTGTATTTTTCTAGGAAGTTGTCCATTTCTTCTGGGTCCTCCAGCTTGTTAGCATACAGATACTCAATGTATTCTCTAATAATTCTTTGTATTTAAATGAGGTCTGTCATGATTTTTCCTTTCTCATTTCTGATTCTGTTTATGTGTGTAGATCCTCTTTTTCTTCTAATACATCTGGCTAGGGGCTTATCTATTTTGTTTATTTTCACAAAGAACCAGCTCTTGGTTTCGTTGATTTTTTTATTGTTTCCTTCTTCTCAATTTTGTTTATTTCTTCTCCCATCTTTATTATGTCCCTCCTCCTGCTGACTTTGGGCCTCGTTTGTCCCTCTTTTTCCAATCTCAATAATTGTGACTTTAGACAATTCATTTGGGATTGTTCTTCCTTCTTTAAATAGACCTAGTTTGCTATACACTTTCCTCTTAGAACTACCTTCACTGCATCCCACAGAGGTTGGCGCTTTGTGCTGTTGTTGTCATTTGTCTCCATATATTGCTTTATCTCAATTTTAATTTGGTAACTGAGCCATTGATTATTTAGGACCATGTTGGTAAGCCTCCATGTGTTTGTGAGCCTTTTTGCTTTCTTTGTACAATTTATTTCTAGTTTTATACCTTTTTGTTCTGAGAAGATAGTTGGTACAATTTCAATCTTTTTTAATTTACTGAGGCTCTTTTTGTTGCCTAGTATGTGGACTATTCTGGAAAATAATCCATGTGCACTTGAGAAGAATATGTATCCTGAAGCTTTTGCATGTAGAGTTCTGTAGATGGCTATTAAGTCCATCTGTTCTAGTGTGTTGTTCAGTGTCTTTGTGCCCTTACTTATTTTCTGTCTGGTAGATCTGTCCTTTGAAGTGAATGGTGTGTTGAAGTCTCCTAGAACTAATGCATTGCATTTTGTTTCCACCTTTAATTCTGTTAGTATTTCTCTCACGTTTGTTGGTGCTCCTGTATTAGGTACATATATATTTATAATGGTTTTATCCTCTTGTTGGACAGAGCCCTTTATCGTTATGTAATATCCTTCTTTATCTCTTGTTACTTTCTTTGTTTTGAAGTTTATTTTGTCTGATACAAGTACTGCAACACCTTCTTTTTTCTCCCTATTGTTTGCATGCAATATATTTTTCCATCCCTTGACTTTTAGTCTGTGTGTGTCTTTGGGTTTGAGGTGAGTCTTTGTAAGCAGCATATAGATGGATCTTACTTTTTATCCATTTTATTACTCTGTCTTCTGATTGGTGCATTCAGTCCATTTACATATAGGGTGTTTATTGAAAGATATGTACTTATTGCCATTGCAGGCTTTAGATTCATGGTTACCAAATGTTCAAGGGTAGCTTCTTTACTATATAATCATCTAAGTTAGTTTGCTTATTGAGTTATTATAAATACAGTTTGATGATTCTTTATTTCTCTCTCTTCTTATTCTTCCTATGCCATTCTTTATATGTTAGGTGTTTTAATCTGTACTCTTTTGTGTTTTCTTTGACTGCTTTTGGGAAAAGTTGATTTTATTTTTTGCCTTTAGTTATTATTTGGTTGGCCTGCTTTCTTTTGTGTGATTTTATTTTCTCTGGTGACATCTATTTAGCCTTAGGAGTGCTTCCATCTAGAGCAATCCCTTTAAAATATCCTGTAGAGGTGGTTTGTGGTAGGCAAATTCCCTCAACTTTTGCTTGTCTGGGAATTATTTAATCCCTCCTTCATATTTAAATGATAATCGTGCTGAATACAGTATTCTTGGTTCAAGGCCCTTGTGTTTCATTACATTAAATATGTCATGCCATTCTCTTCTGGCCTGTAAGGTTTCTGTTGAGAAGTCTGATGAAAGCCTGATGGGTTTTCCTTTGTAGGTGACCATTTTTCTCTCTCTAACTGCCTTTTATACTCTGTCTTTGTCTTTGATCTTTTCCATTTTAATTATTATGTGTCTTGCTGTTGTCTTCCTTGGGTCCCTTGTGTTGGGGGATCTGTGGGACACCATGGTCTGAGAGACTATTTCTTCTCCCAGTTTGGGGAAGTCTTCAGCAATTATTTCTTCAGATACACTTTCTATCCCTTATTATCTCTCTTCTTCTTCTTGTACCACTATAATGCAAATATTGTGGCATTTGGAATTGTCACACAGTTGTCTTAATATTCTTTCATTCCTGGAGATCCTTTTATCTGTCTCTGCCTCAGCTTCTCTGTATTCCTGTTCTCTAATTTCTATTCCATTAATGGCCTCTTGCACTTCATCCAGTCTTCTCTAAGTCCTTCTAGAGATTGTTTTATTTCGTATTCTCCCTCCCAACTTGATCCTTTAGCTCTTGTATATTTCTCTGCATGTCCATCAGCATTATTATGACCTTTACTTCAAATTCTTTTGCCTTTTCATTTTGACAGAGGTAGTCATAGGCAGGTAGCATGTGTGTTAGCTGAGAGAACAGATTCCATTCCTGCTTGCTGGTCACCTTGCCATTCTCCACAGCCTGTTCAGGATACCCGCACACCAAGAGCAGGCTCTAGGTTAATTTCTGAGCCACAGCAGGCAGGGAAGCCCAGAGCCCTGTGAGAACAGGCAGGCATCCTGGGTGTGCTCTCCTGCAAGAATGGCACCCCTCCAAGCCTCTGCCTATGCCAGGCAGCTCCTCGCTGGTGGTGGTCCCAGGTCTGGCCCAGGAGGCTGCACACTGGGAGGAGGCTCTGGGAAACTGCTGTGGGTGTGGTTGCTCCCAGGCTGTTCTGCCAGGGTCGTGTGGGAGTGAGAAAGAAGGGCAGGCTGTTTATCACCATGAGGGACTTCAGAGCCTGTATTGCCACCCAGGGGGTTAGGGCGTCTGATGTTCTTCAGGATTCCCAGTCTGCTGGGCTGAGTGTGCCTGGACCATTCCATCCAGCTGTGAAGTTCCTGTTATTTTAAGACTTTCAAAAAGCACTCACTTTTCTCTTGTCCCAGGGTAGCCAGCTGCAGGGATCTGCTCACAGATTTTACATTTCCATTTCCCTAATATCCAGTACACCATGCAATTTATGTCTGTGCTCCCAGTGTGGATTACTAGGGCTGGGTATTCAGCAGTCCTGACCTTCCACTCCCTCCTCACTCCAACTCCTTTCGTCCCACTGGGGAGCTGGGGTGGGGGGAGCACTCAGGTCCCACTGGGCTGCGGCTTATATCTTAACCCCTTCATGAGATGCTATGTTCTCACAGATGTAGATGTAGCCTGGATTCTGTACTGTATCCTCTGATCTCTTTGTTAGATGTAGTTTTATTTGTTGTATTTTCAAAAATATGTATGGTTTGGGGAGGAGATTTCCGCTGCCACACTTATGCCGCCATCTTCCCCTCTCTTCCCAAAAAGTGACTTTTTAAACATTCAAGGGTTAGAATCCTAACCCCTTTCAAAGTCTGATGGCAACTATAGGCTCTCTCCCTTAAAAATGTATATATGCATTCTATTTTGCATATAATGACAATCAGAGGGTTTGTGTACCAAAGATTCCAGAGTAAGAAACTTTTACACTTGTTAATGGGTCATTAATGTGTGATGAGAAGCTATTTCTCTCCTTTTATCTTCAACCTTCTCCCATGCTTCTAAGCCTGTTACTCATGGTTTGATCACCAAAGCAGTCTCTTCTAAGTTTGATTATATAGTATGCAAAAGCAGAAGAAACCTGGAGGCAGAAAGACTAGGAATAGATTCTACCATGAAGAACAGCTATTTCCCGTATTGATTTTCAGAGTTACTAAGGCATAAAGTAACACTGATATAGTTATATATCTGCAATATTTTGACAGTAGTAGTATCTACCACAGTTTGAAATAATTTATCCAACAGTTCTGTGATAATCCATTTAATTTTGACTGTTTGTGGTCTCTTTGCTTTTTTCTCTGAAGAGTTAATAGAAAAGTGATCATATTTACAGTACCCAGTCTGTATCTTTTTTACAGTTTTCTTCTGAAGCTGATTTTTTGTCTCATCAAATAATGCAGTTCTTAAAAATAAAGCTTGGTATTATAAGGCTCCTGTGCTTTCTTTAATCCTTGTCATGCCCTGATAATCTTGAGCTGAGCCTTTTAACTAAACTCATCTTCATTTACCTCTGGTAATGGCCTGTAGTTAAGTGGACTGAGAGTATCTTACTATCTAGTAGATGAATTGAATAGTGAACCCATAATAAAAGGAATAATACTTATTTGCCAAACCCAGTTTTTCCCCTGAGTCAGAGAAAAGAAATGAGAGGTTTGAATTTTTTAATATACTTTATATTTTAGAACAGTTTTACTTCACAGAAAAATAGAGCAGAAAGCACAGTTTCCCACAAAACACATGCAGTATCCACCACTGTCAACATTCCAAACCAGAATGATGAATTTGTTACAATTGATCAGCCTACATTGGCACATCACTAACACTCAAAGCCCATAATTTATATTAGCATTCACTATTGATGTGGTACATACTATAACTTTTGACAAATGTGGATGACATGATCCTACCGTCACATAAAATTGATATTTATATCGGTAAGAGGATTAAAGATGGTAGTGTGAAATGTGAGACAAAGACGTCCCCCCAAAACTACATATAATATGAAAATACAATTAATACAGCAAATCCTAAAAGAGCAACAGGAAAGAAGGCTCTTCTAGACTGCATACAACTGGAGAAAAGAGCATACCTATTGGAACAGGGTGCACTCTACACAGCAAGTTGGGAGCATTCAGGATCTTCAGGTACTCCATCCCCCTGTATGGCTACACAGCTCTGAGGCCGCCCACCATGATATGCAACCTGCTGCACCTTCCTCCCAGCCATCCAGCAGGGCTCACAAACTGTCAGTACCTTCCCTGCCATCAGGCCAGCCAGAAGGATGAAGGAAGCCCCACCTATTGCAAACCCAAAGCATAGAGGCTTACACCTGTGTGCTCAGCCCACTGGTTCTGAGAGTGGAGACAGGCACAACAGCCAGGAGGCAGGAAACATCTCTTTCCTCCCACCAGGCACCAGCACTACATCCCCACGACCCCCAACTTCTTCTTGCCCATTTTCAGAAAGAGGATATTATTGGTCACTCCAGGGGCTGAGCAGCTCCAGAGAGCAGAGCTTCTGGGCACTGGAGGGTGCCACAAAAATATGAAATGTCAAAGGAAACTGGTACAAACCAAAATTGGACAAACACCAGAAAAAGGCTCAAGTGAAACTGAAGTCATCAATATTCCTGAAAGAGATTTCAAAATAAAAAACATAAATATGCTCATGGAGGTACAGAAAATATTCAGTAACTGAGGAATGAATTTAGGATGGAGATTCAATCAATAAAGAATTCAGTATTTGAAATGAAAAATATAATGGAGTAATTTAAAAGCAGATTAGATGCAATAGAAGAGACACTAAATGGAATAGAAATTAGAGAAGAGGAATACAAAAAAATATGTGGCACAGAAAGAAAAAAGGATCTCTAGGAATGAAAGTATATTGAGAGAAAGTAAGACCAATCCAAAAGAAACAACATTCGCATTATGGGGGTACCAGAAGAAGAAGACAAAGAAAAAGGAATAGTAAGTATCATTGAGGAGGTAATTGCTGAAAATGCCCCCAATATTGGGAAGGAGATAGTCTCTCAGGCCATGGAGGTGCACAGATCTCTCAACACTAGGGACCCAAAGATGAAAACACCAAGACATATAATAATTAAAATGGCAAAGACAGCCATTTAAAAGCAGCAACAGAGATAAAAGGATCTCATACAAAGGAAAACCCATCAGGCTATGATCAGACATCTCAACAGACCTCGTATAGACCAGAATGGAGTGGCATGATATATTTACTGCAAAGAAACAAAAGAGACTTGAACCACGAATACTCTACCCAGCAAGATTATCATTTCAATTTGAAGGAGAGATTAAACAATTTTCAGATAATCAAAAGTTGTGAGAATTTACCTCCCACAAATAACTTGTACAGTGCATTTTGGAGGGACTGCTACAGATGCAAGTGTTCCTAAGGCTAAATAGCTGTCAACAGAGGAAATCAACCCAACAGAAAGTAGACCAATTAATGACTAAGCAGATGCAAAATCAAATCAACTATCCCCAAAGTCAATCAAGGGATATACAAAGAGTACAGAATTTGATACCTAATACACAGATAATAGATGAGGAATAAAATGGAGGAAAAAAAAGAACCTTTAGATTGTGTTTGTAATAGCATGTTAAGGGAGTTAAATTAGACTCACAGATAGTAGAGGGAGTTGCCCTTGAACATTTGGTAACCACGAATCTAAAGCCTGCAATGTCAATAAGAAAATCCCTATTGATAATCACCATAAATGTAAATGGTCAGAATGCACGAATCAAAAGAAACAGATTCACTGAATGGATAAAAAAACAAGACCCAACTGTATGCTGCGTACAAGAGACTCACTTCAAATCCAAAAACAAATACAGACTAAAAGTTCAGGGATGGAAAAAGATATTTCATGCAACTAATAGGAAGAAAAAGGCAGGAGTTGCAGTATTTGTATCAGACAAAATAGACTTCAAAACAAATAAACTAACAAGAGACAAAGAAGGACATTACATAATGATAAAGTGGTTATTCCAACAAGAGGAAATATCCATTATAAATATCTGTGCACCCAACATAGGAGCACTTACAAATGTGAAAGAAATACTAACACAATTAAAAGGAGAAAGAGAATGCAATGCATTCATTTTAGGAGATTAAACACACCACTTACTCCAAAGGACACATCAACCAGGCAGAAAATAAGTAAGGACACAGAGGCACTAAACAACACATGAGAATAGATGGACCTAACAGACATCTACAGAATTCTACACCCAAAAGCAGCAGAATACACATGCTCTTCAAGTGCAGATGGAACATTTTCAAGAACAGATCATACACTTGGTCACAGAAAGACCCTCAGTAAATTCAGAAAGATGGAAATTGTACCAGCCAGACTCTCAGACCACAAAGGTCCGAAACTAGAAATAAATTACACAAAGAAAACAAAACATCCCATAAAAACATGGAGCCTTAACAACATTCATCTAAATAATCAATGGATAAATAACCAAAAAAAAACAGAGATCAAGCAGTATATAGAGACAAATCACAACACTAATTCAACACTGCAAAATCTGTGCAATTCAGCAAAGGCCATGCTAAGAGGGAAGTACATTGCAATACAGGCCTACCACAGGAAAGAAGAACAATCCCGTATGAACTCTCTAAACCCACAATTAACAAAACTAGAAATAGAGGAACAAATGAGGGTCAATGTCAGTAGAAGGAGAGACATAATAAAGATTAGATCATAAATTAATAAAATCAAGAAGAAAAAATAAACAGAAAGAATCAATGAAAGCAGGAGCTGGTTCTTTGAAAAAATTAATGAAATAGATAAACCCCTACTAAGAATTAGGCATCACAGAAATACAAATAATTATTAGAGAATACTATGAAAATTCTATGCTAACAAGCTAGATAGCATAGAAGAAATGGAAAACTTCCTAGAGAAACTCAACCTACCATGGCTGACTCAAGAAGAAACAGAAAATCTGAACAGACCAATTACCAGCAAGAAATGGAAATGGTAATCTATAAACTACCTAAGAACAAAACTCCTGAAACAGATGGATTCACCACTGAATTTTAACAAACATTTACTGAACGCCTAATACTGATCCTCCTTAAAGTTTTCCAAAAAATGAAAGAGGAAGGAATACTCCCAAATTCAGTCTATGAGGCCAGCATCACTCTAATACCCAAACCAGGCAAAGACACCACAAAAAAGAAAATTACAGACCAATATCTCAGATGAAATTAGCTGCAAAAATACTCAACAAAATATCAGCAAACTGAGGATCACGGGAAGATGGTGGTGTGAGTAGTTCAGAGGAAATCTCCTCCCCAAAACATATATATTTATGAAAATACAATAAATACAACTATTCCTAAAAGAGACACCAGTGGATGCAGTACAACAGCCAGGATACATCTACATCTGCGAGAACTCAGCATCACATGAAGGGGGTAAGATGCAAGCCACGGCCAGGCGGGACCCGAATGCTCCTCCACCCAAAAACCCAGTGGGAAGAAAGGAGTTGGAACGGGGAGGGAGTGAAAGCCGAGGACTGCTAAACAACCAGCTGTAGAAATCCGCACCCAGAATGCAGACACAAGGTGCACGGGGTGCTCGATATTAGAGAAACAGAAAAGCAAAACCTGTGGGCAGGTCCCCGCAACTGGTGCCCCTGAGACAAAAGTAAAGTGAGTGCTTTCTGCAAGTCTTAAAGAGACAGGGAACCCATAGCTGGATGAAGTTGTCCTGGCAGCTGGGAATACTGGGGAAACTTAGGCGCCCTAAATAGAGGCAGTGCAGCTCTGAAGCCCCTCACAGGACTAGGCAGCCTGCCAGACATTCCTCCAACTGGAGCTGACCTCGACACATGGGCCCAGTAGCAGGAGAGTGAGAGTGCATGGTGGGGGCTGAAGCGCTGGAAGGAACCGAGAGCATATCCGTGCACTGCAGGAGAGGCTTGTGCTAGCCCGCAGCGGTGAAACCGAACTGCCTGGGTTCGGCTCACACGCACCCGCGGCAGTGAAGCCAGAGCCAGGTAGAAGTCTGCACGGTAAAGCCCCACGCGCACCGGCAGCAGAGCCAGAGGGAGCAGGCGCGCTCCCAGGAGCTGACCAGAATCCCAGCCCAATGCACAGCCACCTGGGCCAGACCCAAAAGCCGCTGTTGGCACACAGCTGCCCGGCAGGGTTGCTGCTAGCACAGAGGAGTGCACCAGGCGTGCCTGCCACTCCCCGCAGGGCTCCATGCTGCTCTGACGGACACCCCACCCACAGCAGCTTAGGAGATTAACCCGGTGGCTGCTCCAGGAGTGCAGGTAGCCATCACAGGCATCAGAGAAGGGCAAGGAATCCAGCAAGCAGGAAAGGACTTTCTTCTTCTAGATGACACACCCGCAACCTGCCTACAGCCACTGCTATCACCATGAAAAGGCAAAAAAAATCTGGTCCACTCCAAGATAGTTACACCTGAGAAAGGATCTGAAGAGGCAGACCTAACCAGTCTCCCTGAAAAAGAATTCAAAATAAAAGTCATAAACATGCTGACAGAGCTGCAGAGAAATATGCAAGAAATAAGGGATGAAGTCCAGAGGGAGATTACAGACGTCTGGAGGGAGATCACAGATGTCTGGAGAGAGATTACACAAGTGAAACAAACACTGGAAGGATTTATAAGCAGAATGGATAATATGTAAGATGCCATTGATGGAATAGAAACCAGAGAACAGGAATGCATAGAAGCTGATGCAGAGAGAGATAAAAGGATCTCCAGGAATGAAACAATATTAAGAGAACTGTGTGACCAATCCAAAAGGAACAATCTCTGCATTATAGGGGTACCAGAGGAAGAACACAGAGAAAAAGGGATAGAAAGTGTCTTTGAAGAAATAATTGCTGAGAACTTCCCCAAACTGGGGGAGGAAATAGTTGCTCAGACAATGGAAGCACACAAAACTCCCAAGAGGCAGGATCCAAAGAGGTCAACACCAAGACACATAATAATTAAAATGGCAAAGATCAAGGACAGGAACAGAGTACTAAAGGCAGCCAGAGAGAGTAAAAAGGTCACCTACAAAGGAAAACCCATCAGGCTATCATCAGACTTCTCAACAGAAACCTTACAGGAGAGAAGAGAATGGCATGATATATTTAATGCAATGAAACAGAAGGGCCTTGAACCAAGGATACTGTATCCAGCATGATTATAATTTAAATATGAAGGAGGGATTAAATAATTCCCAGACAAGGAAAAGTTGAGGGAATTTGTCTCCCACAAACCACCTCTACAGAGTATCTTAGAGGGACTGCTCTAGATGAGAGCGCTCCTAAAAAGAGCACAGAACAAAACACACAACATATGAAGAATGGAGGAGGAGGAAAAAGAAGGGTAAGAAATAATCATCAGACTATGTTTATAACAGCTCAATAAGTGAGTGAGTTCAGACAGTAAGGTAGTAAACAAGCTAACTTTGAACCTTTGGTAAACACAAATCTAAAGCCTGCAGTGGCAATAAGTACATATCTTTCAATAATCTCCCTAAATGTAAATGGAATGAATGTACCAATCAAACAACACAGAGTAAAACAATGGATAAAAAAGCAAGACCAATCTATATGCTGCTTACAAGAGACTCACCTCAAACCCAAATACAAGTAAAGATTAGAAGTCAAGGGTTGGAGAAAGATATTTCATGCAAAAAAACAGAGAGAAACAATCAGGTGTTAGAATATTAGAATCAGACAAAATAGACTTCAAAATAAAGAAAGTAACAATAGATAAAGAAGGGCATTACATAATGATAAAGGGCTCAGTCCAACAAGAAGATATAACCATTATATACATATATGCACCCAATAGAGGAGCACCAATATGCGTGAAACAAATACTAGCAGAATTAAAGGAAGAAATAGAATGCAATGCATTCATTTTGGGAGACTTTAACACACCATTCACCCCAAAGGACAGATCCACCAGACAGTAAATAAGTAAGGACACAGAGGCAATGAACAACACAGTAGAACAGATGGACCTAATAGACATCTATAGAACTCTACATCCAAAAGCAAGAGGATACATATTCTTCTCAAATGCACATGGAACATTCAACAGAATAGACCACATACTAGGCCACAAAAAGAACCTCAGTAAATTTCAAAAGATTTAAATCCTACCAACCAACTTTTCAGACCACAAAGGCATAAAACCAGAAATAAATTGTACAAAGAAAGCAAAAAGGCTCACAAACACATGGAGGTTTAACAACATGCTCCTAAATAATCAATGCATTAATGACCAAATTAAAATGGAGATCCAGCAATATATGGAAACAAATGACAATAACACAAAGCCCCAACTTCTGGGGGACACAGCAAAAGCAGTCTTCAGAGGAAACTATATAGCAATCCAGGCATATTTAAAGAAGGAAGAACAATCCCAAATGAATAGTCTAATGAGACAATTATCGAAATCAGAAAAAGAAGAACAAATGAGGCCTAAGGTCAGCAGAAGGAGGGACATAATAAAAATCAGAGAAGAAATAAATAAAATTGAGAAGTATAAAACAATAGAAAAAATCAATGAGACCAAGAGCTGTTTCTTCGAGAAAATAAAGAAAATAGATAAGCCTCTAGCCAGACTTATTAAGAGAAAAAGAGAGTCAACGCACATCAACAGAATCAGAAATGAGAAAGGAAAAATCACGACAGACCCCACAGAAATACAAAGAATTATTAGGAAATACTATGAAAACATATATGCTAACAAGCTGGAAAACCTATGAGAAATGGACAACTTCTTAGAAAAATAAAACCTTCCAAGACTGACCCAGAAAGAAACAGAAAACCTAAACTGGCCAATTTCCAGCAATGAAATTGAATCGGTAATCAAAAAACTACCCAAGAAAAAGCCCCCGGGCCAGATGGATTTACCTCGGAATTTTATCAGACATACAGAGAAGACATAACACCCATTCTCCTTAAAGTTTTCCAAAAAATAGAAGAGGAGGGAATACTCCCAAACTCATTCTATGAAGCCAACAACACCCTAATACAAAAACCAGGCAAAGACCCCACCTAAAAAGAAAACTACAGACCAATATCCCTGATGAACGTAGATGCAAAAATACTCAACAAAATATTAGCAAACCCAATTCAAAAATACATCAAGAGGATCATACACCATGACCAAGTGGGATTCATCCCAGGGATGCAAGGATGGTACAACATTCGAAAATCCATCAACATCATCCACCACATCAACAAAAAGAAAGACAAAAACCACAAGATCATCCCAATAGATGCTGAGAAAGCATTCAACAAAATTCAACATCCATTCATGATAAAAACTCTCAACAAAATGGGCATAGAGGGCAAGTACCTCAACATAATAAAGGCCATATATGATAAACCCACAGCTAACATCATACTGAACAGCGAGAGGCTGAAAGCTATTCCTCTGAGATTGGGAACAAGACAGGGTTGCCCACTCTCCCCACAGTTATTCAACGTGGTACTGGAGGTCCTAGCCACAGCAATCAGACAAAGTAAAGAAATACAAGGAATCCAGACTGGTAAAGAAGAATTGAAACTGTCACTAGTTGCAGATGACATGATATTGTACATAAAAAACCCTAAAGACTCCACTGCAAAACTACTAGAACTAATATCAGAATTCAGCACAGTTGCAGGATACAAAATTAACACACAGAAATCTGTAGCTTTCCTATACACTAACAATGAAATAATAGAAAGAGAAATCAGGGAAACAATTCCATTCACAATAGCATCAAAAAGAATAAAATACCTAGGAATAAACCTAACCAAGAAAGTGAAAGACCTATACCCTGAAAACCACAAGACACTCTTAGGAGAAATTAAAGAGGTCACTAACAAATGGAAACTCATCCTATGATCCTGGCTAGGAAGAATTAATATCGACAAAATGGCCATCCTGCCCAAAGCAATATACAGATTCGATGCAATCCCTATCAAACTACCAACAGCATTCTTCAATGAACTGGAACAAATAGTTCAAAAATTCATATGGAACCATCAAAGGCCCCGAATAGCCAATGCAATCCTGAGAAGGAAGAATAAAGTGGGGGGATCTCACTCCCCAACTTCAAGCTCTACTACAAAGCCACAGTAATCAAGACAATTTGGTACTGGCACAAGAACAGAGCCACAGACCAGTGGAACAGAATAGAGGCTCCAGACATTAACCCAAACATATATGGCCAATTAATATTTGATAAAGGAGCCATGGACATACAATGGGGAAATGACAGTCTCTTCAATAGATGGTGCTGGCAAAACTGGACAGCTACATGTAAGAGAATGAAATTGGATCACTGTCTAACCCCATACACAAAAGTAAACTCCAAATGGATCAAAGACCTGAATGTAAGTCATGAAACCATAAAACTCTTAGAAAAATACATAGGCAAAAGTCTCATGGACATAAACATGAGTGACTTCTTCATGAACATATCTTCCTGGGCAAGGGAAACAAAGGCAAAAATGAACAAGTGGGACTATATCAAGCTGAAAAGCTTCTTTACAGAAAAGGACACCATCAATAGAACTAAAGGTATCCTACAGTATTGTAGAACATATTCATAAATGACAGATCCGATAAAGGATTGACACCCAAAATATATAAAGAGCTCACACACCTCAACAAACAAAAAGCAAATAATCCAATTAGAAAATGGGCAGAGGAGCTGAATAGACAGTTCTCTTAAGAAGAAATCTAGATGGCCAACAGGCACATGAAACAATGCTCCACATCGCTAATCATCACAGAAATGCAAATTAAAACCACAATGAAATATCCCCTCACACCAGTAAGGATTGCCATCATCGAAAAGACAAACAACAACAAACGTTGGCGAGGTTGTGGAGAAAGGGGAACCCTCCTACACTGCTGGTCGGAATGTAAACTTGTTCATCCATTGTGGAAAGCAGTATGGAGGTTCCTCAGAATGCTCAAAATAAAAATACCATTTGACCCAGGAATTCCACTTCTAGAAATTTACCCTAAGAATGCAGCACTCCAGTTTGAAAAAGACAGATGCACCCCTATGTTTATTGCTGCACTGTTTACATTAGCCAAGATATGGAAACAACCAAAATGTCCATCAGTAGATGAATGGATAAAGAAGATATGGTAAATATACACAATAGAATATTACGCAGCCATAAGAAAAAAATAGATCCTACCATTCACAACAACATGGATGGAGCTAGAGGTTATTATGCTCGGTGAAATAAGCCAAGCAGAGAAGGACAAGTACCAAATGATTTCACTCATATGTGGAATATAACAAAGGAAAACTGAAGGAACAAAACAGCAGCAGAATCACAGAACCCAAGAATGGACTAATAGTTACCAAAGGGAAAGGGACTGGGGACAATGTGTGGGAAGGGGGTGATAAGGGTGGGGAAAAAGAAAGAGGGCATTAAGATTTGCATGTGTTGTGTGTGGGGGGCACGGGGAGGCTGCGCAACACAGAGAAGCCTAGTAGTGATTTTATAGCAGCTTACTATGCAGATGGACATTGACTGTGAAGGGGTATGTGGAAGGGGACTTGGTGAAGAGGGGAACCTAGTAAACATAATGTTCTTTCTGTAATTGTAATTAATGATACCAAAATTTTAAAAAAAATAAACACACACACAAAAAAAATATTAGCAAACTGAATTCAAAAATACACCAAGAGGATCATACATGATCAAGTAGGATTTATTCCAGGGATGTAAGGATGGTACAGTGTTTGAAAATCCATTAACATCATCCTCCGCATCAACAAAAAGGACAAAAACCGTATTATCATCTATGTAGATGCTGAAAATCATTCACCAAAATTCAACATCCAGTCATGATAAAAACTCTCAAAAAATGGATTTAGAGGGCAAATACCTCAACATAATACAGGCCATATATGACAAACCCACAGCCAACATTATAATTAACAGCCAAAAGCAGCAAGATTTGCCTTAAGATGGGAACAAGACAAGGATGCCAATTCTCCTCACTTTATTCACCATATTTCTGGTGGTCCTAGCCACAGCAATCAGACAACACAAAGATATAAAAGGCATCCAGATTGGTAAAGAAGAAATTAAACTCTCCCTGTTTGCAGGTGACATGATACTGTGCAAGAAATAACTCTAAAGAATCTACTCCAAAACTACTAGAACTAATATTTGAATTCAGCAAAGTTGTAGGATACAAAATTAATGCACAGAAATCTGTTGCATCCCTATACACTAATGATGAACTAGCAGAAACAGAATCCAGGAAGACAATTCCATTCAAAATTGCCTTAAAAAGAATAAAATACTTAGGAATAAACCTAAACAAGGAAGTGAAAGACCTATACCATGAAAACTACAAGACACTCTTGAGAGAAATTAAAGAGGACACTAATAAATGGAAATTCATCCCATGCTCTTGGGTAGGAAGAATTAATATTGTCAAAATGGCCATCCTACCTAAAGCAATCTACAGATTCATTGCAATCCCTTTCAAAGTAACAACAGCATTATTCAATGAAGTAGAGCAAATAGTTCTAAAAGTCATATGGAACCACAAAAGACCCTGAATAGCCAAAGCAATCCTGTGATGGAAGAATAAAGCTTGGGGGATTATGTGTCCCAACTTCAATCTTTACTACAAAGCCACAGTAATCAAGACAATTCGATACTGGCACACGAGCCAACCCATAGACCTATGGAACATACTAGAGAGCCCAGATATATACACAAGAATATATGGTCAATTAGTATATGGTAAAGGAGCAATGGATATACAGTGGGGTAAAGACAGTCTCTTCAACAGCTGGTGTTGGCAAAACTGGACAACTACATGTAAGAGAATGAAACTGGATTATTGTCTAACCCCATACACAAAAGTAAACTCAAAATGGATCAAATACTTGAATGTAAGTTATGAAAGCATTAAACTCTTAGAAGGAAACATAGGCAAAACTCTCTTGAATATAAACATGAGCAACTTTTTCATGAACATATCTCCTCAGGCAAGGGAAACAAAAGCAAAAATGAACAAATGAGACTACTTCAAGCTAAAAAGCTTCTGTACAGCAAAGGACACCATCAGCAGAACAAAAAGGCATCCTATAGTATGGGCGAATATATTTGTAAATGACATATCTGACAAGGGGTTAACCTCCAAAATATATAAAGAAGTCAGACGCCTCAACTCCCAAAAGGCAAATAACCCTATTAAAAAATGGGCAGAGAATATGAACAGACACTGATCCAAAGAAGAAATTCAGATGACCATCAGGCACATGAAAACGTGCTTCACATTGCTAATTATCAAGGAAATGCAAATTGAAACCACAATGAGATATCACCTCAAACCAGTTAGGATGGCCAACGTCGAAAAGACTAGGAACAACAAATGTTGGCGAGGATGCAGAGAAACGGGAACCCTCCTACACTGCTGGTGAGAATGTAAACTAGTTCAGCCATTGTGGAAATCTATATGGAGGTTCCTTAAAAAACTAAAAATAGAAATACGATTTGACCCAGGAATTTCACTCTTAGAAATTTACCCAATGAAGACAAGTTCTCAGATTGAAAAAGACATCTACACACCTATGTTTATTGCAGCATTATTTACTATAGTGAAGATATGGAAGCACCCTAAGTGTCCATCAGTTGATGAATGAATGAAGAAGATGTGGTACATATACTCAATAGAATACTATTCAGCCATAAGAAAGAAACACATCCTACCATTTGCAACAACATGGATGGACCTAGAGGATATTATGCTCAGTGAAATAAGTCAGGCAGAGAAAGACAAATACCAAACGATTTACCTTATTTTTAGAGTATAACAATGAAGCAAAACTGAATAAAATAGCAGCAAACTCACAAACTCCAAGAAAAGACTGCAGTTACCATAGGGGAGGTGTGAGGGAGGGCAGGTGGGGAGGGAGGGAAAAGGGGATTTAAGGGTATTATGATTAGTGTATTTGGTGTGGGGAGATCATGGGGAAGACAATGCAGCACAGAGAAGACAAGTAGGGACTCTGTGGCATCTTACTACACTGATGGAAAGTAACTGCAATGGGGTATGGGGGGAACTCAATAATAAGGGTGAATGTTATAACCACATTGTTTTTCTCGTGAAACCTTCGTAAGATTGTATATCTATGATACCTTATTAAAAATGCTTTCCATTTAAAAAATCCTATTTTTTATCATATAAAACAGTTTAACTGCCCTAAAAATCCTCTGTTCTCTGCTTATTCATCCCTCCTTCTGTCCTAACCCTGGTAACCTCTGGTCTTTTTACTGTCTCCAAAGATTTGCCTTTTTCCAAAATGTCGTATAGTTGGAATCATACAATATGTAGCCTTTTCATTTTGGCTTCTTTAATTTACCCATATGGTTTTAATCAATGTCTTTTCATGGTTTGATCATGCATTTCTTTTTACCTATGAATAACATTCCATTGTCTGTATGTCCCACGTTTATCCATTCGCCTACTGAAGGAGATCATGTTTGCTTCAAAATATAAGTAATTGTGAAAAATCTGCTATAAATATCTTCGTGAATGTTTTTGTGTGAACATGTTTCCAGCTCCTTTGGGTGAATACTGAGGAGTGTGATTGATGGGTCTTATGCTAAAATATGTTTAATTTTGTAAGAAACTGCCAAACTGTCTTCCAAAGTGGTTGTACCATTTTGCATTCTAACCAGCAGTGGTGAGAGCACTTGCTGCTCCATATGTTCACAGCATTTGTTGTTATTCAGTGGTTTGGAGTTGGGCTATTCTAATAGGTGTGTAGTGGTATCTTGCTTTAATGTACAAGTCACTAATATTCTTGAAAATATTATCTTTTACCCATTGCATTGCATTTGTTCCTTTGACCAGTTAACTATATTTATGGGGGTCTATTTCTGGGTCTTCATTCTGTTTCATTGATCTATTTTTGTTGTTATTCTTTCACCGGTTCTACTCTGTCTTGATTACTACAGTTTTAAAGTAAGTCTTGAAGTCAGATTGTGTCATTCTTCTAACTTTGCTCTACTTTCATATTGTGTTGTCTATTCTAGGTCTTTTACCACTCCATATAAACTTTAGAATTGGTCTTCACAAACTAACTTGCTGGGATTTTGATTGAGATTGCATTAGATGTATATATCAATTTGGGAAGAACTGACATCTTGACAACATTGAATCTTCCTATTCCTGAACATGGAATCTCTTTCAATATGTTTAGTCCTTCTTTGATTTCATCAGAGTTTTGTAGATTTCCTATATAGATAATGTATTTGTTATTTTTTATTAGACATATCATTTTTGGGGTGCTAATATAAAATGCTATTGTGTTTTAAATTTCATATCCTATCTGTTCGTTGCTGGTATATAGGAAAGTGATTGACTTGTGTATATTAACCTTGTATCCTTCAACCTTGCTATAATCATTCATTAGTTCCAGGAGTTTTCTTTAACAGATTTTGTTATTTATACCTATTTCATCTTTCAGAGTTATTAATAAAAATGTTATTGTGTTTTTAATTTCGTATTCCACTTTTCATTTATGATATATAGCAAAGTGGTTGACTTTTGTATATTAACCTTATCCTGCAAACTTGTTAGAATCCCTTATTACCAGGAGTTCTTTGTTTCCTAATTTTTTGAGTTTTCATATATAGATAATAATCCTGTTATCTGCAAGCAAAAACAATTTTATTTCTTCCTCCCCAGTCTGTATACTTTAAATTTCCTTTTATTGCATTATCTAGAGTTTCCAGTATGATGCAGAAAAGGAGTCATAAGAAGGGACATCATTGCTGTCTTCCTGATCTTGGGGGAAAAGCTTTGAGTTTTTCACCTTTAAGTATGGTATTAGCTGTAGGGCTTTTTGTAGATGTACTTTATCAGTTGAAAAAATTCTCTATTCATAGATTGCTGAAAGTTTTATCATGAATTGGTGTTGGATTTTTGCCTAATACTTTTTTTTGTATCTTTGATATGATTGCATGATTTTGCTTTTTCAGCCTGCTTATGTGATGGATAACATTGATTATATTTCAAGGGTTGTACCAGCCTTGCATACCTGGGATGAATCCAATTGGTTGTGCCATCTAATTATATTTTATACAATGCTAGATTCAATTTTTTGTGGATTTTTGCATCTATGTTCATGAGAGATACTGGTCTACAGATTTCTTGTCATTCTTTGACTTATTTTGGTATAATGAAATGCTTGTTTCATAGAATGGGTTGGGAAGTGTTCCCTAAACTTTTACATTATGGAGAATATGTTAGAGAATTTGAATATTGCTTTTCAAATATTTCTCAAATTAATCATTGTACTCATTTGGGCCTTGTTCTTTCTCTTTTGGAATGTTACTAATTATTGATTCAATTTCTTTAATAAATATAGGCTTTTCAGATTGTTTCTCTCTTCCTATGTGAGTTTTGGCAGATTGTGTCTCTCACAGACTTGGCACATTTCATCTAAGTTATTACATTTATGGGCATAAAATTGTTCAACATATTGCTTGGTTATCTTTTAAGTGGTAGTGGGATCTGTAGTGTAATCCCTTCTTTCATTTCTTGTATTAATATGAGTCTTTTCTCCTTTTTTTAAGTTAGTTTGTCTAGAGACTTACCAGTTTTATTGATCTTTTCAGAGAACCAGGTTTTAGTTTTGTTCATTTTCTCTCTTGATTTCTTGTCTCCAGTTTCATGATTTCTGGTATAATTTTATTCTTTTGGTATCATTAATGTACAATTACATGAGCAACATTATGGTTACTATGTTCCCCTCATTATCAAGTCCCCACACATACCCTATTACAGTCACTGTCCGGCAGTGCAGTAAGATGCTATAGAATCACTACTTGACTTCTCTGTGTAATACTGCCTTTCTGGTGCCCCCACCCCTACATTATGTGTGCTAATTGGAATGCCCCTTTTTCCCCCTTATCCCTCCGTTCCCACCCATCCTCCCCAGTCCCTTTCCCTTTGGAAACTGTTAGTCCATTCTCGGGTTCTGTGACTCTGCTGCTGTTTTGTTCCTTCAGGTTTTCTTTGTTCTTATACTCCACTAATGAGTGAAATCATTTGACATTTGTATTTCTACACCTGGATTATTTCACTGAGCATAATACCTTCTAGTTCCATCCATATTGTTGCAATTGGTAGGATTTGTTTTCTTCTTATGGCTGAATAATATTTCATTGTGTATATGTACCACATCTTCTTTATCCATTCATCTACTGATGGACACTTAGGTTGCTCCCAGTTCTTGGTTATTGTAAATAATGCTGCAGTAAACATATTTGTACATATGTCTTTTTAAAACTGGGCTCCTTAATTCTTAGGGTAAATTCCTGAGAGTGGAATGCCTGGGTGAAATGATAGTTTTGTTTTGAGTTTTTTGAGAAACCTCGATACTGCTTTCCACAATGGTTAAACTAATTTACATTCCTGCCAGCAGTGTATGAGGGTTCCCCTTTCTCCACATCCTTAACAACATTTGTTGTTTTTGTCTTTTGGATGGTAACCATCCTAACTGGTGTGAGGTGGTATCTCATTGAGGTTTTAACTTGCATTTCTCTGATGATTAGCGGTATGGACCATCTCTTCATGGGTCTGTTGGCCATCCTAATTTCTTCTTTGGAGAAGTGTCTGTTCAGATCCTCTGCCCATTTTTTAATTGGGTTTTTTGCTTTTTTCGTGTTGATGTGTATGAGTTCTTCATATATTTTAGATGTTAACCCCTTGTTGGATATGTCATTTAAACATATATTCTCCCATGCTGTAGGATGTCTTTTTGTTCTACTGATGGTGTCTTTTGCTGTACAGAAGTTCTGTTAGACATAGTCCCACTTATTCATTTTTGCTTCTCTTTACTTTGTTTGGGGACATATGTTCATGAAAAAGTTGCTCATGTCTATATACAAGAGAGTTTTGACTATGTTTTCTTCTAAGAGATTTATGGTTTCATGACTTACATTCAGGTTTTGATACATTTTGAGTTTACTTTTGTGTATGGCATTAGGCAGTTATCCAGTTTCTTTCCCTTATGTGTAACTGTCTAGTTTTGATACCAGCTGTTGAAGAGGCTGTCATTTCCCCATTGTATATCCATGGCTTCATTGCCGTACAGTAATTGACCATATATGCTTGGGTTAATATATGGACTCTCTGTTCTGTTCCACTGTTCTATGGGTCTGTTCTTGTACCTGTACCAAATTGTCTTCATGACTGTGGCTTTGTAGTAGAGCTTGAACTTGGGAAGCGAGATCTCCCCTGCTTTATTCTTCCTTCTCAGAATTGCTTTGGCTATTTAGGGTCTTTTGTGGTTCCATATGAATTTTAGAACTATTTATTCCAGTTCATTGAAGAATGCTGTCAGTATTTTGATAGGGTTGCATTGAATCTGTAGATTGCTTTAGCCTGGATGGCCATTTTGACAATATTAATTCTGCCTTCCCAAGAGCATGGTATGAATTTCCATTTATTAGTGTCCTCTTTAGTTTCTCTTAAGAGTGTCTTGTAGTTTTTAGGATATAGGTCTTTCACTTCCTTGTTTAGGTTTATTCCTAAGCATTTTATTCTTTTTGATGCAATTGTGAATGTAATTGCTTTCCTGATTTCTCTTTCTGCTAGTTTATCATGAGTGTATAGGAATGCAACAGATTTTTGTGTATTAATTTTGTATCCTGCAACTTTGCTGAATTCAGATATTAGTTCTAGTAGTATTAGAGTGGATTCTTTAGGTTTTTTTATTTACAATATCATATCATCTGCAAACAATGACAGTTTAGTATATTTCTTACCAATCTGGATGCCTTTTATTTCTTTATGTTGTCTGATTGCTGTGCCTAGGACCTCCAGTACTATGTTGAATAAAAGTGAGGAGGGTTGGCATCCTTGTCTTGTTTCCAATCTTAGGGGAAAAGCTTTCAGCCTCTCTCTGTTAAGTATGATCTTGGCTGTGGGTTTGTCATATATGGCCTTTATTATGTTGAATTACTTTCACTATATATCCATTTTGTTGAGAGTTTTTATCATGAGTGGATGTTGAATTTTGTTGAATGCTTTTTCAGCATCTATGGCAATGATCATGTGGTTTTTGTATTTCTTTTTGTTGATGTTGTGGATGTTGTTGATAGATTTTCAAATGCTGTACCATCCTTGCATCCTAGAGATGAATCACACTTGATCATGGTGGATGATCCTCTTGGTGTATTTTTGAATTCAGTTTGCTAATATTTTCTTGAGTATTTTTGCATCTATGTTCATCAGGGATATTGGTCTGTGGTTTCCTCTTTTTCTGGTCTCTTTGCCTGGTTTTGGTATTAAAGTGATGCTGGCTTCATAGAATGAGTTTGGAAGTATTCCCTCCTCTTCTATTTTTTGGAAAACTTTAAGGAGAATGGGTATTATGTCTGCTCTAAATCTCTGATAAATTTCATCGGTGAATCCATCTTGCCCGGTAGTTTTGTTCTTGGGTGGTTTTTATTACTGAATCAATTTCTTTGCTGGTAATTGGTTTGTTTAGACTTTGTGTTTCTTCCTTTGTCAATCTTGGAAGGTTGTATTTTTCTAAGAAGTTGCCCATTTCTTCTAGGTTATCCAGTTTGTTAGCATGTAGATTTTCATAGTATTCTCTAATAATTCTTTGTATTACTGAGCTTGCTGTCATGGTTTATCCTTTCTCATTTCTGATTCTGTTTATGTGTGCAGATCCTTTTTCTTTTCTTAATAATTCTGGCTAGAGCTTTATCTATATTTTTTATTTTCTCAAAGTGCTAGCTCTTGGTTTCATTGATTTTTTCTATTATTTCATTCTTCTCAATTTTCTTTATTTCTTCTCTCATCTTTACTATGTCCCTCCTTCTGCTGACTTTGGGCCTCATTTGTTCTTCTTTTTCCATTTTCAATATTTGTGATTAGACAATTCACTTGGGATTGTTCTTCCTTCCTTAAATAGGCCTGGATTGCTGTATACTTGCCTCTTAGAACTGCCTTTGCTGCATCTCACAGAAGGTGGGGCATTGTGCTGTTGTTTTCATTTGTCTCCATATATTGCTTTATCTCTGATATAATTTGGTCATTGATCTATTATTTAGGAGCATGTTGTTAAGCCTCCATGTGTTTTTGAGCCTTTTTGTTTTTTTTGTTTAATTTATTTCTAGCTTTATAACTTTGTAATCTGAGAAGTTGTTTGGTACAATTTCAATCTTTTTGAATTTACTGAGGATGTTTTTGTGGCCTAGTATATGGTCTATTCTGGAAAACGTTCCATGTGCACTTGAGAATAATGTGTATCCTGCTGCTTTTGGGTGTAGAGTTCTGTAGATGTCTGTTAGGCCCATTTGTTGTAGTATGTGGTTCTGTGTCTCTGTGTCCTTATTTATTTTCTGTCTGGTTGATCTGTCCTTTGGAGTGAGCGGTTTGCTGAAGTCTTCTAAAATGAATGTATTGCATTCTATTTCCTACTTTAATTCTGTTAGTATTTGTTTTGTATATGTAGGTGCTCCAGTGTTGGGTGCATAGATAATTATAATCATTTTATCCTCTTGTTGGACTGTTCCCTATATCATTATATAATGTCTTTCTTTAACTCTTGTTACTTTCTTTGTTTTGAAGTCTATTCTGTCAGATACAAGTACTGCAACACCTGCTTTTTTCTCCCTACTGTTTACATGAAATACCTTTTTCTAAACCTTCACTTTTAGTCTATATATCTCTTTGGGTTTGAGGTGAGTCTTTTGTAGGCAACATATAGATGGATATTGCTTTTTTATCCATTCTGTTACTCTGTGTCTTTTGATTGGTGCATTCAATCCATTTACATTTAGGGTGGTTATCTATACATATGTACTTATTGACATTGCAGGCTTTGGATTTGTGGTTACCATAGTTTCAAGGGTACCTACTTTACTATCTAACTTAACTCAGTTATTTTGCTATTATAAACATATTTGATTGATTCTTTATTTCTGGACCTTCTTTTTCTTCCTCCTCCACTCTTTATATGTTAGGCATTTTATTCTGTACTCTTGTGTTTCCCTTGACTGATTTTGTGGATAGCTTATATTATTTTGCATTTAGTTAGTATTTGGTTATTCTACTTTCTTTACTGTGGTTTTATTTTCTCTGGTGACATCTATTTAGCCTTAGGAGTGCTTCCATTAAGAGCAGTCCCTTTAAAAAACACTGTAGAGATTGTTTTTGGGAGGTAAATTCCCACAACTTTTGCTTATCTGGGAATTGTTTAATCCCTCCTTCAAACTGAAATGATATTCTTGCTGGATACAGTATTCTTGGTTTGAGGCCCTTCTGTTTCATTGCATTGAATATATCATGCCATTCTCTTTTGGCCTGTAAGGTTTCTGCTGAGAAGTCTGCTGATAGCCTGATGGGTTTTCCTTTGTAGGTGATCTATTTACTCTCTTTGACTGCTTTTAATACTCTATCTTTGTCTTTGTTCTTTGCCATTTTAATTATTGTATGTCTTGGTGTTGTCCTACTTGGGTCCCCTGTGTTGGGAGATCCATGGACTTCCATGGTCTGAGAGACTATTTCCTTCCCAGACTGGGGATTATTAACAGCAATTATTTCTTCAAAGACACTTTCCATCCCTTTTTCTCTCTCTTCTACTTCTGGTACCCCTATAATGTGAATTTTGTTCTGTTTGGATTTGTCACACAGTTCTCTTAATATTGTCATTCCTAGAGATCCTTTTACATCTCTCTGCCTCAGCTTTTCTGTATTCCTGTTCTGTGATTTCTGTTACATTAACAATCTCTTGCCCCTCATCCAGTCTGCTCTCAAATCCTTCAATTGTTTGTTTCATTTCTGTTATCTCCTTCTAGAATTCATCTGTTAGCACTTGCATATTTCTCTTTAGCTCCATCAGCATGCTTCTGACTTTTATTTTGAATTGTTTTCTCACAAAGATTGGTGATTTCAGTATCACCATGCCCTCTCTCTGGTTTTTGAGGGATTTGGGGCTGAACAAGGTTCTTAGCCTTTTCATGGTGATGAACTTGATCACCTGCAAGTGGTGCATGTGTCAGCTGGGAGAACAAGTAATCTTCCTTCTTTCTGGTCACCTTCCCCAATTTCACTGCCTGTGCTGGTCAATCGCACACAGGGAGCAGCCTCTGGTTAATCCACTGAGCTGTGGTGGTTGGGGCGGCCCTCAGGATGGCCTAAGACAGTGGCGGGGTCACAGGCATCTGGTGTGTGTCTCTCATGAGATTGGTGCCCCTTTGTGCTTTTTGGACTCCATACCAGTTTCCTCTGTCAGTGCCAGTCTTCCAGGTGCAGGGATCAGCCTCTGGGTTCATCCCCTGATTTACTATTGTCAGGGAAGCCCTCTGGATGGCCTAGGGCATTGGAGTGGTTGCAGACGAGCAGCACATGTCCATTGTGAGAATAAAGCTCCTTTGTGCCTTCCCAACACTACTGGTCTCCACTATCTGTGTCAGTCAACTGCAGGCAGGGGGAAGCCTCTGGGACTGGCCCAGCTGACAAAGCACTGGACAGAAGCCTCTGCATAGTTGCTGTGGGTGGGGCTGCACTCTGGATGCTCCACAGCAATGGCGGGTCAGCCAGTTCACTTGAAGTGCTGGTGGGGGAAAATGAACAGCAGTCTGCTTATTGCTGAGAGGGCTTTTGGAGCTGTGTTGCCATGCAGGGGGTTAGGGCTCCTGAAGTTCCTTAAAGTTCCCAGCCTGATGGGCTGAGAGTGCCAGGACAATTTTATCCACCTGCTAATCCCTTGTCCCTTTAAGGCTTTTAAAGCACCCACTTTTCTTTTGTTCCTAGGCAGCTGGCAATGGGAACCTGTTTGCAGTCTTAGTCTTGGTTTTGCTTTTCAATTCCTCTAATGTCTAGCACACCATGCAGTGTGTGTCTGTGCTCCACGTGCAGATTACTAGGGCTGGTTATTCAGCAGTCCTGTGCTTCCAATCCCCCCTCACCTGATTCTTTCCCTCCCACTGGTGAGCTGGGGTGGTGGGAGTGTTCGGGTTCTGCCAGGTCACAGCTTTGTATCTTACCCTTTTCATGAGATGTTGAGTTCTCGCCGAACTAGATGTAACCTGGGTGGTATACTGTAACTTCTGGCCACTCTCTTAGGAATAGTCGTATTTGCTTATTTTCAAAATATATGTGGTTTTGGGAAGAGATTTCTCCCACCCTTCTCATGCCGCCATCTTAAGAATCTCCTCTCTGGTCTAATTTTTATTAATTTTATTCTGCTTAACTTTGATTCAAGTGTTACCCTTCTTTCTCTAGATTCCTAAGTTGGAAACTAAGATTATTGATTTCAGGTTTTTATTTTTTTAATATATGCACTCAATGCTCTAAATTTTCCTCTAAGCACTGTTTTCACTGCATCTTAAAAATTTTAATAAGTTGTATTTTCACTTTCATAGTTCAAGATATCTTTTAATTTCTCTGGAGATTTCTTTGATGCATGTGTTATTTAGAAGTGTGCTGTTTACTATCCAAATATTTTTAAATTTTCCATATATCTTTCTGTTATTGACATCTAATTTAATTACATTATTGCCTGAGATCAGACATTGTATGACTTTTTCTTTATGAAGGTATCATTGATATACAATCACATGAGCAACATTGTGGTTACTAGATTCCCCCCATCATCAAGTCCGCAGCACACACCCATTACAGTCACTGTCAGAAATCATACTAAGAATCTACAGAGTCACTACTTGTCTTCTCTGTGCTATACTGCCTTCACCATGCCCCCCTACATTATGTGTGCATATCACAGTGCCCCTTAATCCCCTTAACCCTCCCTTCCCACCCACCCTACCTAGTCCCTTTCCTTTTGGTAACTGTTAGTCTATTCTTGGGTTCTGTGAGTCTGCTGCTGCTTTGTTCCTTCAGTTTTTGCTTTGTTCTTATACTCCACAGATGAGTGAAATCATTTGACACTTGTCTTTCTCCACCTGGCTTATTTCACTGAGCATAATACACTCTAGCTCCATCCATGTTGTTGCAAATGGTAGGATTTGTTTTCTTCTTATGGATGAATAATATTCCATTCTGCATATGTACCACATTTTCTTTATTCATTCATCTACTGATGGACACTTAGGTTGCTTCCATTTCTTGGCTATTGTAAATAGTTCTGCAACAAATAAATGTGTACATATTTCTTTTTGAATCTGGACTCCTGTTCTCTTAGGGTAAATTCCTAGGATTAGAATTCCTGGGTCAAATGGTATTTCTTTTTCTGTTTTTTTGAGGAACCTCAATACTGCTTTCTACAATGGTTGAACTAATTTACATTCCCACCAGCAGTGTAGGAGGGTACACTTTCTCCACATCCTTGTCAGCATTTGTTGTTGTTAGTTTTTCACATGTTGGCCATCCTGATATGAGGTGACAACTCATTGTAGTTTTAATTTGCATTACTCTGATGATTAGCAGTGTGGAACGTCTTTCCATATGTGTGCTGGCCATCTGAATTTCTCCTATGGAGAAGTGTCTGTTCAGATCCTCTGCCCATTTCTTAATAGGGTTATTTGCTTTTTGGCTTTTGAGGCACATGATTTTTTTAATATAATTTGTATGACAAACCCTTATCGTATATGTCATTTATGAATATATTCTCCCATACTTTAGGATGCCTTTTTGTTCTACTGATTGTTTCCTTTCATGTACAGATTTTTATTTTGATATAGTCTCACTTGTTCATTTTTCCTTTTGTTTCCCTTGCCTGGGGAGATATGTTCATGAAAAATTGTTTATGTTTATATTCAAGAGATTTTTACCTATGTTTTCTTTTTTTGTTTCTTTGTAGATAATTATTTTTTATTGAAGGGTAGTTGACACACAGTATTATATTACATTAGTTTCAGGTGTACAACATAGTGATTCAACATTTATATACATGACAATTCTAGGTACCAGCTATCACCATACCAAGCTGTTACAATATCTTGACTATATTCATTACATCCGGTCACTTATTATTTTACCATTGGAAGTGTATACTTTTTTTTTTGTGAGGGCATCTCTCGTATTTATTGATCAAATGGTTGTTAACAACAATAAAATTCTGTATAGGGGTGTCAATGCTCAATGCACAATCATTAATCCACGCCAAGCCTAATTTTCGTCAGTCTCCAATCTTCTGAGGCATAACAAACAAGTTCTTACATGGAGAACAAATTCTTACATAGTGAATAAGTTCTTATATGGTAAACAGTACAAGGGCAGCCATCACAGAAACCTTCGGTTTTGCTCATGCATTATGAACTATAAAGAGTCAGTTCAAATATGAATACTCATTTGATTTTTATGCTTGATTTATATGTGGATACCACATTTCTCTCTTTATTATTATTATTTTTAAGAAAATGCTGAAGTGGTAGGTAGATACAATATAAAGGTAGAAAACAGAGTTTAGTGTTGTAAGAGAGCAAATGTAGATGATCAGATGTGTGCCTGTAGACTATGTGTTAATCCAAGCTAGACAAGGGCAATAAAACATCCACGGATGCAGAAGATTTCTCTCAGAACAGGGGGGTGAGGTTCTAAGCCTCACCTCTGTTGATCCCCAGTTTCTCACCTGATGCCCCCCCTGCGACTGTGCCTGCCTTAGGTTGTTCCTCCCTTGAGGAATCTTAGCCATCTCTGGCTAACCAGTAATCTTCCAGGGCCATACAGGGAAATGTAAAGTTGGTAAGTGAGAGAGAAGCCTTATTGTTTGAAATAGTTAGCTTTTTATTTCTTTGCATATTTATGCCCTGTAGCTTCTATGCCCAGCATTTGTCTTGAGGTATCTTTACCACTTGGAAGAATTATGATACTCAGTAAATTTGATATGAGGCATGAATTCTATTTAAGGGTTGTAATTAGGAAGGAAGAAGGAAAGCTATAGAAGTAGCAGGCGGCAGAAAACATGGGAAGATTGATTAACTCTTTGACATATCTTCTTGTAGAGTAACTTCAGCATGTATAGGTTTTAAGCTACTACTTAAATTGTGCACACACATTAACATAATAGGAGTATAGTTACATAACCAAAGCATACCTGTAATTACCAGCCATCTCCAGTGAAACCAAGAAAACCAGTTAGGCACCTTAGGCATTTGTGAAAACTTATCTATGATATGGTGGATATTGTCCAAATAAACTTTAACAGTCTGAGAGAAATCAGACAAATTAAAACAACACATTCCTGGGGAATGTTCACATCCCTTATGTTTTTTTTAACAGTAAATAGTGTGTAGTTGTAAGATTTTGGAGCACGACAATTTGCACTTCTCCTAATTCTTTATTGAGTTCCAACAGTATAGATCCAGTCAAATTTGTTGTTTTACTATATGCACAGCCAGCTTAGATATCTCCTTCCTCATTCCCATGGCAAGTCCAGGAACTGGTGGGATGAGTGCATCTACAGCTGCAGCAGTGCATGGATCTTTGTTGGGGTTTTTTGATGATCATCTTCTGGCATGAGTCTTCCAGAGACTGCTGATGTTGGAAGTTCTTTTTCATGTCGTATCTTAGTTCATTTTCAGGGTAGCCCAATTAGGCTTTGATTCTCTGTATAAACACAAACAGACCCTTTGCCTACATTTTTATATGCCATTTATACTCTTGAGTAGAACTTATTGGAGGTTACCACACAGGAACTGCCTCTTTTTTTTTTTTGGTATCACTAATCTACACTTACATGACGAATATTATGTTTACTAGGCTTTCCCCTATACCAGGTCCCCCCCCCCATAAACCCCTTTACAGTCACTTTCCATCAGCATTGCAAAATGTTGTAGAATCACTACTTGCCTTCTCTGTGTTGTACAGCCCTCCCTTTTCTCCTAACCCCCCATGCATGCTAATCTTAATACCCCCTACTTCTCCTCCCCCTTATCCCTCCATACCCACCCATCCTCCCCAGTCCCTTTCCCTTTGGTACCTATTAGTCCATTCTTGAGTTCTGTGATTCTGCTGCTGTTTTGTTCCTTCAGTTTTTCCTTTGTTCTTATATTCCACAGATAAGTGAAATCATTTGGTATTTCTCTTTCTCCGCTTGGCTTGTTTCACTGAGCATAATACCCTCCAGCTCCATCCATGTTGCTGCAAATGGTTGGATTTTCCCTTTTCTTATGGCTGAGTAGTATTCCATTGTGTATATGTACCGCATCTTCTTTATCCATGCATCTATTGATGGACATTTAGGTTGCTTCCAATTCTTGGCTATTGTGAATAGTGCTGCGATAAACATAGGGGTGCACTGATCTTTCTCATACTTGATTGCTGCATTCTTAGGGTAAATTCCTAGGTGTGCAATTCCTGGGTCAAATGATAAGTCTGTTTTGAGCATTTTGATGTACCTCCATACTGCTTTCCACAATGGTTGAACTAACTTTCATTCCCACCAGCAGTGTAGGAGGGTTCCCCTTTCTCCACAGGCTCGCCAACATTTGTTGTTGTTTGTCTTTTGGATGGCAGCCATCCTTACTGGTGTGAGGTGATACCTCATTGTAGTTTTAATTTGCATTTCTCTGATAATTAGCGATGTGGAGCATCTTTTCATGTGTCTGTTGGCCATCTGTATTTTTGTTTTGGAGAACTGTCTGTTCAGATCCTCTGCCCATTTTTTAATTGGATTATTTGTTTTTTTGTTTTTTGAGGCGTGTGAGCTCTTTATATATACTGGACTTCAAGCCTTTATCGGATCTGTCATTTTCAAATATATTCTCCCATACTGTAGGGTTCCTTTTTGTTCTATTGTTGGTGTCTTTTGTTGTACAGAAGCTTTTCAGCTGAATATAGGCCCACTTTTTCATTTTTGCTGTTGTTTTCCTTGCCCGGGGAGATATGTTCAAGAAGAGGTCACTCATGTTTATGTCTAAGAGGTTTTTGCCTATGTTTTCTTTCATGAATTTAATGGTTTCATGACTTACATTCAGGTCTTTGATCCATTTAGAGTTTACTTTTATATATGGGGTTAGACAATGGTCCAGTTTCATTCTCCTACATGTAGCTGTCCAGTTTTGCCAGCACCATCTGTTGAAGAGACTGTCATTTCGCCACTGTATGTCCATGGCTCCTTTATCAAATATTAATTGACCATATATGTCTGGGTTAATGTCTGGATTCTCTAGTCTTTTCCATTTGTCTGTGGCTCTGTTCTTGTGCCAGTACCAAATTGTCTTGATTACTATGGCTTTATAGAGGAGCTTGAAGTTGGGGAGTGAGATCCCCCCTACTTTATTCTTCTTTCTCAGGATTGCTTTGGCTATTCGGGATCTTTGGTGTTTCCATATGAATTTTTGAATTCTTTGTTCCAGTTCATTGAAGAATGTTGCTGGTACTTTCATAGGGATTGCATCAAATCTGTTTATTGCTTTGGGCAGGATGGCCATTTTTACAATATTAATTCTTCCTAGCCACAAGCATTGGATGAGTTTCCATCTGGTAGTGTCCCCTTTAATTTCTCTTAAGAGTGACTTGTAGTTTTCAGAGTATAATCTTTCACTTCCTTGGTTAGGTTTATTCTTAGGTATTTTATTTTTTTTAATGCAGTTGTGTGTGGAGTTGTTTTCCTGATTTCTCTTTCTGTTGGTTCATTATTAGTGTATAGAAAAGCCACAGATTTCTGTGTGTTGATTTTGGATGCTGCAACTTTGCTGTATTCCAATATCAGTTCTAGTAGTTTTGGGGTGGAGTCTTTAGGGTTTTTTTATGTACAGTATCATGTCATGTGCAACTAGTGACAGTTTCAATTCTTCTTTACCAATCTGGATTCCTTGTATTTCTTTGTTTTGTCTGATTGCCGTGGCTAGGACCTCCAGTACTAAGTTAAATAACAGTGTAGAGAGTGGGCATCCCTGTCTAGTTCCCGATCTCAGAGGAAATGCTTTCAGCTTTTCGCTGTTCAATATAATGTTGGCTGTGGGTTTGTCATAGATGGCCTTTATTATGTTGAGGTACTTGCCCTCTATTCCCATTTTGCTGAGAGTTTTTATCATGAATGGATGTTGAACTTTGTCAAATGCTTTTTCAGCATCTATGGAGATGATCATGTGGTTTTTGTCTTTCTTTTTGTTCATGTCGTGGATGATATTGATGGACTTTCGAATGTTCTACCATCCTTGCATCCCTGGTATGAATCCCACTTGGTCATGGTGTACGATGGTTTTGATGTATTTTTGAATTCTGTTTGCTAAAATTTTGTTGAATATTTTTGCGTCTACGTTCATCAGGGATATTGGTCTGTAGTTCTGTAGTTTTCTTTTTTGGTGGTGTCTTTGCCTGGTTTTGGTATTAGGGTGATGTTAGCTTCATAGAATGAGTTTCAGAGTATCCCCTCCTCCTCTATTTTTTGGAAAACTCTAAGGAGAATGGGTATTATGTCTTCCCTGTATGTCTGATAAAATTCCGATGTAAATCCATCTGGCCTGCGGGTTTTGTTCTTTGGTACTTTTTTGATTACCAGTTCAATTTCGTTGCTGGTAATTGGTCTGTTTAGATTTTCTGTTTCTTTCTGGGTCAATCGTGGAAGGTTGTATTTTTCAAGGAAGTTCTCCATTTCTCCTAGGTTTCCCAGCTTGTTAGCATATAGGTTTTCATAGTATTCTCTAATAATTCTTTGTATTTCTGTGTGTCCGTCATGATTTTTCCTTTCTTGTTTCTGATACTGTTGATTTGTGTTGACTCTCTTTTCTTCTTAATAAGTCTGGCTAGAGGCTTATCTATTTTGTTTATTTTCTCAAAGAACCAGCTCTTGTTTTCATTGATTTTTCTATTGTTTTATTCTTCTCAATTTTATTTATTTCTTCTCTGATCTTTATTATGTCCCTCCTTCTGCTGACCTTAGGCCTCATCTGTTCTTCTTTTTCCAATTTCGATAATTGTGACATTAGACCATTCATTTGGGATTGTTCTTCCTTTCTTAAATATGCTTGGATTGGTATATACTTTCCTCTTAAGACTGCTTTTGCTGTGTCTCACAGAAGTTGGGGCTTAGTGGTGGTGTTGTCATTTGTTTCCATATATTGCTGGATCTCCATTTTGATTTGGTCATTGATCCATTGATTATTTAGGAGCATGTTGTTAAGCCTCCATGTGTTTGTGAGCCTCTTTGCTTTCTTTGTACAGTTTATTTCTAGTTTTATGCCTTTGTGGTCTGAAAAGTTGGTTGGTAGGATTTCAATCTTTTGGAATTTACTGAGGTTCTTTTTGTGGCCTAGTATGTGGTCTATTCTTGAGAATGTTCCATGTGCACTTGAGAAAAATGTATATCCTGTTGCTTTTGGATGTGGAGTTCTATAGATGTCTATTAGGTCCATCTGCTCTACTGTGTTGTTCAGTGCTTCCCTGTCCTTACTTATTTTCTGCCCAGTGGATCTATCCTTTGGGGTGAGTGGTGTGTTGAAGTCTCCTAGAATGAATGCATTGCAGTCTATTTTACCCTTTATTTCTGTTAGTATTTGTTTCACATATGGTGGTGCTCCTGTGTTGAGCTCATATATACTTAGAATGGTTATATCCTCTTGTTTGACTGAGCCCTTTATCATTATGTAGTGTCCTTCTTTATCTCTTGTTACTTTCTTTGTTTTGAAGTCTATTTTGTCTGATATTAGTACTGCAACCCCTTCTTTCTTCTCACTGTTGTTTGCTTGAAATATGTTTTTCCATCCCTTGACATCCCTTGACTTTTAGTCTGTACATGTCTTTGGGTTTGAGGTGAGTTTCTTGTAAGCAGCATATAGATGGGTCTTGCTTTTTTATCCATTCTATTACTCCATGTCTTTTGATTGGTGCATTCATCCCATTAACATTTAGGGTGACTATTGAAAGATATATACTTTTTGCCATTGCAGGCTTTAAATTCGTGGTTACCAAAGGGTCAAGGTTAGCCTCTTTAGTATCTTACTACCTAACTTAGCTTGCTTATTGAGCTGTTATATACGCTCTGGAGATTCTTTTCTTCTCTCCCTTCCTTTTCCTCCTCCTCGATTCTTCATATGCTGGTTGTTTTGTGCTGTGCTTTTTCTAGGAGTGCTCCCATCTAGAGCAGTCCCTGTAAGATATTCTGTAGAGGTGGTTTGTGGGAAGCAACTTCCCTCAGCTTTTGCTTGTCTGGGAATTGTTTAATCCCACCATAATATTTGAATGATAGTCGTGCTGGATACAGTATCCTTGGTTCAAGGCCCTTCTGTTTCATTGTATTAAATATATCATGCCATTTTCTTCTGGCCTATAGGGTTTCTGTTGAGAAGTCTGATGTTAGCCTGATGGGTTTTCCTTTATAGGTGAACTTTTTCTCTCTAGCTGCCTTTAAAACTCTTTCCTTGTCCTTGATTTTTGCCATTTTAATTATTATGTGTCTTGGTGTTGTTCTCCTTGGATCCTTTCTGTTGTGGGTTCTGTGTATTTCTGTGGTCTGTTCAATTATTTCCTCCCCCAGTTTGTTGAAGTTTTCAGCAATTATTTCTTCTAAGATTCTTTCTATCTCCTTTCCTCTCTCTTCTTCTTCTGGAACCCCTATAATACGGATATTGTTCCTTTTGGATTGGTCACACAGTTCTCTTAACATTGTTTCATTCCTGGAGATCCTTTTATCTCTCTCTATGTCAGCTTCTATGCGTTCCTGTTCTCTGGTTTCAATACCATCAATGGCCTCTTGCATCCTATCCATTCTGCTTATAAACCCTTCCAGAGTTTGTTTCATTTCTGCGATCTCCTTTCTGGCATCTGTGATCTCCCTCCAGACTTCATCCCATTTCTCTTGCATATTTCTCTGCATCTCTGTCAGCATGTTTATGATTCTTATTTTGAATTCTTTGTCAGGAGCATTGGTTAGGTCTGTCTCCTTCTCTGGTGTTGTCTCTGTTGTCTTTGTCTGCCTGTAGCTTTGCCTTTTCATGGTGATAGGAATAGTTTGCAGAACTGGGACAAGTGCCAGCTGGAAGAACTTCCCTTATTGTTGGTTTGTGGCTGTCCTCTCCGGGAGAACAGCGACCTCTAGTGGCTTGTGCTGGGCAACTGCGCGCAGACAGGGTTTCTGCTTCCTGCCCGCCTGCTATGGAGTTTATCTCTGCTGTTGCTGTGGGCGTGGCCTGGTTCGGGCCTCTGCTCCAAAGTGATGGAGTCGCTTTGGAGGGGGAGCGGCCTGGAGGCTATTTATCTCCATAAAGGGCCTCCCTGCTCCCTGCAGCCCAGGGGTTAGGGTGCCCAGAGATCCCCAGATTCCCTACCTCTGGATTAAGTGTCCCTCCCTGCCCCTTTGAGACTTCCAAAAAGCACCCGCCAAAACAAAACAACGACCACAAAAAAATAATAATAATAAAAAATTTAAATTAAAAAAAATAATAATAATTTTTAATAAAAAAAAAAAAAGGTGGCCGCTCGTTTTTCTTTATTCTCCGGTGCCAGCCTCAGGCATCTGCTCACCGGTCTTGCTGCCCTGTTTCCCTAGTATTGGGTTCCCTATCCCTTTAAGACTTCCAAAAACGCTCGCCAAAACAAAACAGCAAAAAATAAAATAAAATAAAATAAAATGGTCACTCGCTTTTCTTGTGTCCTCCGGCATCAGGCCACCGGTACCCGCTCGCTGTTCTTGCTGCCCTGTTTCCCTAGTATTGGGGGCCCTATTCCTTTAAGACTTCCAAAAAGCGCTCTCCAAAACAGAACAGCAAAAAAAAAAAAAAAAAAATGGTCGCTCGCTTTTCTTTTGTCCTCCGGCAACCGGCCTCCGGTGCCCGCTCACTGTTCTTGCTGCCCTGTTTTCCTAGTATCCAGGGCCCTGCACTCTGGCCCGGATGGCTGGGGCTGAGTGTTCCACAGTCCTGTGCTCCGTCTTCCTCCCGCTCTGCCTATTCTTCTCCCGCTGGGAGATGGGGGGATGGGTGCTCAGCTCCTGCCGGGGCGGGGCTTTTATCTTACCCCCTTCATGAGGCTCTGGGTTCTCTCAGGTGCGGATGTGGTCTGGATATTGTCCTGTGTCCTCTGGTCTTTATTCTAGGAAGGGTTGTCTTTGTTATATTTTCATAGATATATGTGGTTTTGGGAGGAGTTTCCACTGCTCTACTCATGCCGCCATCTTCCGCCCCCCTATGTTTTCTTCTAAGAGTTTTATGCCTTCACGATTTACATTCAGGTCTTTAGTCCATTTTGAGTTTACTTTTGTGTATGGGGCTAGACAATAATCCAGTTTCATTTACTTGCATGTAGCTGTCCAGTTTTGCCAACACCAGTTGGTGAAGAGGTTGTCATTTCCCCATTGTATATCCATGGCTCCTTTATTGTGTATTAATTAAACATATATGTTTGGGTAAATATTTGGACTCTCTATTCTGTTCCATTGGTCTATGGGTCTGTTATTGTGCCAGTACCAAATTGTCTTGATTATTGTGGCTTTGTAGTAGAGCTTGAGGTCAGCGAACATAATCCCTCCAAATTTATTCTTCATTCTCAGGATTGCCGTGGTTATACAGGGTCTTCTGTTGTTCTGTACAAATTTTAGAACTTGTTCCAGTTCTTTGAAGAATGCTGTTGGTGTTTTGATCAGGATTGCATTGAATCTGTAGACTGCATTAGGGAGGATGGCCATTTTGACAATATTAATTCTTCCTATTGAAGAAATGGGGCAAATTTCCATTTATTAGTGTCCTCTTTAAGTTCTCTTGAGAGTGTCTTGTAGTTTTCAGGGTATCAGTCTTTTACTTCCTTGGTTAGGTTTATTCCCACATATTTTATTATTTTTGATACAATTGTAAATGGAATTATTTTCCTGGTTTCTTATTCTGCTAGTTCATCATTAGTATGTAGGAATGCAACAGACTTCTGTGTATTGACTTTGTATTATGCAACTTTGCTGAATTCAAATATTAGTTCTAGTAGTTTTGGATTGGATTCTTAAGAGTTTTCTATCTTCAGTTTCATGTCATCTGCAAAAGGTGACAGTTTAACTTCTTCCTTACCTATCTGGACGCATTTTATTTCTTTGTGTTGTCTTATTGCCATGGCTAGGCCCTCCAGAACAATGTTGAATAAAAGTGGGGAGAGTGGGCATCCTTGTCTTTTTCCTGTTCTTAAAGAAAAGGCTTTTAGCTTCTGGCTGTTAATTATGATGTTGGCTGTGTGTTTGTCATGTATGCCCTTTATTATGTTGAACTACATTCCCTCTATAACCATTTTGTTGAGAGTTTTTATCATAAATTGGTGTTGAATTTTGTTAAATGCTTTTTCGGGATCTTTGGAGATGATCATGTGGTTTTTGTCCTTTTGGTTGATGTGGTGGATGATGTTAATGGATTTTTGAATCTTGCATCCCTGGGATGAACCCTGCTTAATAATGATATATGATCCTCTTGATGTATTTTTGAATTCGGTTTGCTAATATTTTGTTGAGTATTTTTGCCTCTGTGTTCATCAGTGATATTGGTCTGTGGTTTTCTTTTTTTGTGGTTTCTTTGCCTGGTTTTGGTATTAGAGTGATGCTGGCTTCATTGAATGTGTTTGGAAGTATTCCCTCCTCTTCTATTTTGGAAAACTTTGGGAGAAAGGGTATTATGTCTTGTCTAAACGTCTGATAAAAATTAACAGTGAATCCATCTAGTCCAGGGGTTTTGTTCTTGCGTCATTTTATGGTTACCTATTCAATTTCATTGCATTTTATTGATCTGCTCAGATTTTCTGTTTCTTCCTGGGTCAGTCTTGGAAGGTTGTATTTTTCTAGAAAGTTGTCAATTTCTTCTAGGTTATTTTGTTTGTTACCATATTTCATAGTATTCTCTAATAAATCTTTGTATTTCTGTGGTGTCTGTAGTCAATTTTTCTTTCTCATTTCTGATTCTGTTTATGTGTGTAGATTCTCTTTTTTCTTGATAAGTCTGGCTAGGTGTTTATGTATTTTGTTTATTTTCTCAAAGAACCAGCTTTCATTGATTTTTTCCATTGTTTTATTCTTCTCTTTTTTCTGTTTATTTCTTCTGTGGTCTTTATTATGTCCCTCCTACTAAGTTTGGGCCTCATTTGTTCTTTTTTCCAGTTTCAATAATCGTGTATTTAGACTGTTCATTTAGGATTGTCTTTCCCTCTTTAAATAGGCCTGGATTACCATATACTTTCCTCTTATAACTGCTTTTGCTGTGTCCCACAGAAGATGGGGCATTGTGCTGTTGTTTTCATTTGTCTCTATATATTGTTTGATCTCTGTTTTTATTTGGTCATGGATCCATTGATTATTTAGGAGCACGTTGTTGAGCCTCCATGTTTTGTGAGCTTTTTTGTTTCCTTTGTACAATTTACTTCTTGTTTCATACCTTTGTGATATGAGAAATTCATTGGCTCATTTTGTATTTCGAATTTTCTTAGACTCCTTTTATTCCTAGTATGCGGTCTTTTCTGGAAAATATTCCACATGCACTTGAGAAGAATGTTTATCATGCTGTTTTTGGGTAGAATGTTCTATAGATGTCTTTTATGTCCATCTCTTCTAATGTGGTGTTCAGTGCCTCTGTCTCCTTACTTATTTTCTGTCTGGTTGATCTTTCCTTTGGAGTGAGTGGTGTGTTGAAGTCTCCTAGAACAAATGCATTGTATTCTATTTTCTCCTTTAATTCTGTTAGTATTTGTTTCACATATGTAGGTGCTCCTGTGTTGGATGCATAGATATTTATATTGGTTATATCCTCGTGTTGGACTGAACCCTTTGTCATTATGTAATGTCCTTCTTCATCTCTTGTTGCTTTCTTTGTTTTGAAGTCTATTTTGTCTAATACATGTACTGCAACACCTGCTTTTTTCTCCCTATAGTTACATAAAGTATCTTTTTCATCCTTTCACTTTTACTCCATGTATGTCTTTGGGTTTTATGTGAGTCTCTTGTAGGCAGCATATAGATGGTTCTTTCTTTCTTATCCATTCTGTAACTCTATGTCTTTTGATTGGTGCATTCAGTCCTTTTATATTTAGGGTGATTATTGATATATATGTACTTACTGCCATTGCAGGCTTTGGAATCATGGTTACCAAAGTTTCAAAGGTAGCATCTTTAGTGTCTAGCAGTCTACCTTAAATTATTTATTATGCTATGGTAAACACAGTCTGATGATTCTTTATTTCTCTACCTTCTTTTTCTTCCTCCTCCACTCTGTATATATTAGGTGTCATATTATGTACTCTTTGTGTATCCCTTGACTGACTTCGTGGATAGCTGATTTAATTATGCATTTGGTTACTGCTTACTTGGTCTACTTCCCTTTCTGTAGTTTTATTTTCTCTGTTGACAGCTATTTAGTTTTAGGCACAGTTCCTTCTAAGAGCATTCCCTTTAAAATACACTGTAGAGGTTTTTGGGGGGATAAATTCCCTCAACTATGCTTATCTGGGAATTGTTTTATCCCTCCTTCGAATTTAAATAATAATCATCCTGGGTAGAGTATTCTTGGTTGGAGGCCCTTCTGTTTCATTGCATTGAATATATCATGCCACTCCCTTCTGGCCTGTAATGCTTCTGCTGAGAAGTCTGATGATAGCCCGATGGGTTTTCCTTTGTAGGTTATCTTATTTCTCTCTCTGGCTGCTTTTAATACTTTCTCCTTGTCCTGGAACTTTGCCATTTTAATTATTATATGTCTAGGTGTTGTCTTCCTTGGGCCCCTGTAATTTGGAGATCTTTGGACTTCCATGGCCTGAGAGACTACATTCTTCCCCAGATTTGGGATGTTTTCAGCAATTACTTCTTCAAAGACACTTTCTATCCATTTTAATCTCTCTTCTTCTTCTTGTCCCCATATAATGTAAATATTTTTTCACTTGTATTGGTCACACAGTTCTCTGAATATTCTTTCATTCCTAAAGATCCTTTATTCTCTCTCTGCCTCAGCTTCTCCATTTTCCTTTTCTCTGATTTCTATTCCATTCACTGCCTCCTCTTCCCCACCTAACCTACCTTTAATCCCTCCACTGTTTGTTTCATTTCAGTTATCTCCCTCATGAATTCATACCTTATCTCTTGAATATTTTTTGGTAGCTCCATTAGCATGCTTATAACTTTTATTTTGAATTATTTTCAGGAAGATTGGTGATTTCAGTCTCACTGAGCCCTCTTTCTGATGTTTGAGGGATTTTGGATTTAACAAGCTTCTTCTGCCTTTTCATAGTCCTGGAGCTGTGAAAGTGGTTAGCAGTGAGTGGCATATGTGTCAGCTGGGAGGACAAAGTCCCTTCCTGCTTGCCGTTCACTGTGCCAGTCTCTGTTGTCATTGCCAGTTAACCATGCAAAAGGGAGCAGCATCTGTGTTAATCCCCTAAACTGTCATGAGTGGGGTGGCCCTTGCAATGACCGAGGGCAATGGCAGGGGTCGCAGGCAAGCAGCATGGGTTCTTCCACAATAACAAAGCCCTTTCATGTATCCCAGTCTCAGTACCCTTCTCCTCTGTCTGTGCTGGTCAATAACATGCAGGGAGCAGCCACTGGGTCTGTGCCAGCTAGCTGCATGCAGGTAAAAGCCTCTGTGTTAAACTGTATAGTTGCTCTTGGTGTGTCTGCCCTCTCGCTGGTCTTCAGCCATGGTGGGATAGCCAGTTTGTGCATAGGTGCTGGTAGGGAGGAAGGAGTGTCAGCCTGCTCATGATGGTGAGGATCCTTGGGGCTGCATTGTCAACCATGGTGATAGGGCACCTGAAGCTCCTAAAAGTTCCCAGCCTGGTGGGCTGAGTTTGCCAGGAAGATTTTGTCCACCTTTTCCTTCTACCAAACCCTTGTACCTCTAGCAGCCCTCTGACCATTGAGAGGTCCCTTAAAGTGCCTGCTTTTCTTTTGACCCAGGGCAGCCGTTTGTGAGAACCTGTTCACAGACTTAGTCTCAGACTCTACCTTTCTGACCCTCCAATCTCCAGAGCACCATGCAATGTGGGTTCATGCTCCCTGTGTAGATTTCTAGGACTGGATATTTAGCAATCCTGTGCTTCTACTTCCTCCCTGCTCTGATTCTTTTCCTCCTGCCAGTGAGCTGTGGTGGGTGGAGTGCTATAGTCCCGCTGGGTCACGGCTTTTTACATAAACTTTTTTATGGTGATATATTGACTTCTCCCAGATGTAGACTGACTTGTGCATGGTTACTTCTGGTCACTCTTTAAGGAATAGTTGTATTTGCTGTATTTTCAAGTTTATGTGGTTTTTGGAGGAGATTTCTGCCACACTGCTCATGCCGCCATCTTTTTCTCTCTCCCATTGCAGGACTTTTGTTCTTTTAAATTTAAGGTGTGTTTGTTGATCCTGAATGTGGTCTATATTGGGGAATGTGCCATGTGAGCTTCAGAAGAATGTGTATTCTCCTATATTTGGATCAAGTATAGATGTCAATTATACCTGGGTGATTGATGGTGCTCTTGAGTTTATTGATGTCTTCACTGATTTTATGGGTGCTCAAACTGTCCATTTCTGATAAAAGGATGTTGAAATCTCCAAACATACTATTGAGTTCGTCTATTAATCCTTCCACTTTTGTCAGTCTTTTTCTTATATGTTTTGATGCCATGATGTTAGGCACACACACATTAAGGGTTATTATGTCCTCTTGGAGAACTGACCACTTTATCATTATGTTATCATTTGCTGTGACTTCTTCTCTTTATGAAATTAATATAACTATTATAACTTTCTTTTGATTAGTATAAATATGGTATGTCTTTCTCCATACCTTTACTTTTATTCTATATGTGCCTATATACTTAAAGTGTGTTTCTTGCAGACAACATAATGTTGATCTTGTTTTTTCATTCACTCAATCTCTTTCAGTTGGTATAGTTAGATAATTTACTCTTAAAATAATTTTTGGTATAGTTTCATTAATATCTACTATATTTGTTACTCTTCCTATGCATTGTGCTTCTTATTGGTTCAATATTTTTGTTGTTCACTATTTTTCTGCCTTTGTGGTTTTAATTGAGCATTTTGTATGATTTGATTTTCTGTCTTTTCTTAGCCTATAAATTATATATATATCACTTTTTTGTAGTTTCCCTAGAGTTCTCAATGTGCATTTATAATTAATCCAAGTCCTTTTTCAAATAACACTATATCACTTACTGGTAGAGCGAGTATCTTATAACAAAATATTCCTAATTTCTCCATCCTTTCCCACTTATCATTGCTATTATTCATTTAACTTATATTTAAGCTATAAATATTTAATATACATTCCTATTATTATTTTGATCACACTGTTTTTTATTAGATCAACTCGAAATAAGAAAAAATAAAAGTTTATATTTTACCTTCACATATTCCTTCTCTAATACTCTTCCATTCTTTTCACAGATGCAACTTTCTGACCTAT